>NW_020708484.1:0-4319 GCF_002925995.2 Terrapene triunguis
TTGCCCTCTACCAGACTCCTGTACCCCACTGGTCTGGGTCTGTCACATATCCCTCCCCCCTGCTCAATGCCAAGGGGTTGGGCAGCTTGGGACGCCAGACAGTGCACACGTGACAAGCCATCGGCGTTGCCATGACGGCTCCCTGCTCTGTGTTGCACACGGAACTGGAAAGGTTGGAGGGATAAGAACCATCTGGTCACCCTTGTGTTCTTCTCCTTGTTCCGCTGCATCCATTGAAGAGGGGCATGGTCGGTCACGAGGACAAATCTGCGCCCGAGCAGATAGTAGCACAATGTTTCCATAGCCCATTTTACAGCGAGGCATTCTCTCTCCACCACTGCATATTTTTGTTCCCTTGGAAGGAATTTCCGACTGAGGTATAGAATTGGGTGTTCCTCCTCCCCGACCATCTGTGATAGAATGGCTCCCAACCCTACTTCCGATGCATCCGTCTGCAGGATAAACTCCTTGGTGAAATCAGGGGCTATCAGTATGGGGTTACTGCAGAGGGCAGTCCGTAGGTCTGTGAATGCTTCCTCTGCTGCGTCAGATCATCTCATCAGATCAGGTCCACGGGCTTTCACTAGGTCTGTCAGGGGGCTTGCCCTTGTGGCAAAGTGGGGGATAAATCATCGGTAATACCCCACCACACCTAGGAACGCCCGGACTTGTTTCTTGCGACTTGGTCGGGGCCAATTTTGGATGGCCTCTAACTTGTTCTCTTGGGGTTTTACCAAACCTTTTCCCACAATGTAGCCAAGATATTTGGCCTCTGTAAACCCTTCAGTGCACTTGGCAGGGTTTGCTGTAAGGCCAGCTCGCCTGAAGGTATCGAGGACTGCCTCCACCTTCTCCAGGTGGGTTTCCCAGTCTGGGGTATGAATGACCACATCGTCCAAGTAGGCAGCAGCATAACTGTTATGCGGGCGTAATAGCTTGTCCATGAGGCGCTGGAAGGTAGCTGGGGCCCCATGTAGTCCAAAAGGGAGGACAGTATATTGAAAAAGACCCTCTGGTTTAGAGAACACAGTCTTTTCCTTTGCGTCTTCCACAAGGGGAATCTGCCAGTACCCCTTTGTCAAGTCTAGGGTAGTCAAGTACCAGGCATTACCCAGACGGTCCACTAGCTCATCTATGTGAGGTATGGGGTACGCGTCGAACTGGGATACTTCATTTAGTCGCCGGAAGTCGTTGCAAAATCTTGTGGTGCCATCAGGTTTGGGCACCAGCACGATTGGGCTGGACCACTGACTGTGGGATTCTTCGATGATCCCCAACACCAGCATTTTTTTTACTTCTGCTTTTATTTCCTCCCTTTTTGCCGCTGGCACCCAATAGGGCCTCATTGTTACTCTGGCCCCAGTGTTCGTGACGATGTGGTGATATGTCTCGGTTGTTCGACCCGGTTTTGTCGAGAACACATCTTGGTTCCGGAAGATCATCTCAGACACCTCATTCTTCTGGTTTGGTGTTAAATTGGGAGACACTCTCACCTGTTTGGAAGGCTTGTTTTCCTGGGTTAGGTCTTTTTGGACCGTTGTGCATGCCTCTTGTGCATGCCAGGGTTTCAGAAGGTTAACGTGATAAATCTGTTCTGGTTTTCTGCGTCCTGGCTGCCGCACCTTGTAGGTTACTTCCCCCACGGGTTCAACCACCTCATAGGGCCCCTGCCATTGGGCCAGAAGCTTGCTTTCTGCCGTGGGTACCAACACCATAACCCGATCCCCTGGTTGGAACTGTCGCACTTTTGCCTGGCGATTGTAATGGGTTCGCTGGGCCTCCTGTGCCTTCTCCAAATGTTCCTGTACAATAGGGGTAACCCGGGCTATCCGGTCTCGCATCTGCATTACATGCTCTATTATATTTCTCCCCTCATTGGGTTCCTCTTCCCAGATTTCTTTGGCGATATCTAGTATGCCATGGGGGTGAAGCCCGTATAATAACTCGAAGGGGGAAAACCCAGTTGAGGCCTGAGGTACCTCCCGGATAGCGAACACAAGGTAGGGTAGTAGGGTGTCCCAATCCTTCCCGTCCCGACTTACCACCTTCCTTATCATAGCCTTGAGGGTTCGGTTAAACCTTTCTACCAACCCATCAGTCTGCGGATGGTAGACCGAAGTTCTCAGGGTATGTATATGGAGCAGCATACAGAGGTCCTTCATTAGCTTCGACATAAATGGGGTTCCTTGGTCGGTTAAGATCTCCTTCGGTAGCCCCATTCGGGCAAAGATCCCCACCAGCTCTTTGGCTATAGTTTTAGAGGCCGTGTTCCGCAGGGGGACGGCTTCTGGGTAGCGAGTAGCATAGTCCAAAACAACAAGTATATATTGGTGGCCCCGAGCCGTCTTCTCCAGGGGTCCCACTAGGTCCATGGCTATTCGCTCGAAGGGGACCTCTATGATGGGAAGGGGTACTAAAGGTGCCCTCAAGTGCGAATGGGGACTGTGCAGCTGACACTCCGGGCAGGAGGCACAGTACCTCCGCACTTCTTCATGTACTCCGGGCCAGAAGAACCATCGTAGGACTCATGCCAGGGTCTTCTCTACCCCCAAATTCCCCCCAAAAAGATGACTATGAGCAAGACTTAATACAGCGTTCTGGTGTTTTTGAGGTACTAGGATCTGCTGTATCTTCTGCCCCTGTACTGGTGCAACCCGGTATAAGAGATCCTTCTTCATTATGAAGTAGGGTCCTGGTCCCTGGGTTTTCCCTTCCACAGGGACCCCATCTATTTCAGTCACCTCCTTCCTAATGTTGTCATACCTTGGGTCTTCTGCCTGGTCCCGTCCAAAATTTCCTCTCCCGGGGCTAATCTGCCCAAGTTCTAGGGGCCCAGTCTCTGTTGCCTCTACTGGTTCAGAAGCATTAGGGTGGGGGTCAGACTCAGGTGCTTCTCCCTCCTGCGTGGCCTCCTTTTCAGCTGCGCGGGTCCGCCTACCTACAAGAGCAACCCTCTGACTTTTGGTCAGTATTCAGGTTCCCAAGGCCTTAGCTGCCCTTCTTTCCCTTTTTGTCTTTATACCCTGTCTGGGAGTGGAGAACAAATCTGGGGATATTTCAGAGAAGATTGGGGGTTGACAATCTGCTGTGGATGCCTCACCAATTTTTGGGTCCCCATCTTTCGCCAATCCCCCTACTGGGAGTAAGTTTCCAAACCCTGGGAAGTCCCTCCCTATGAGCACCGGGTATGGGAGTTTAGGGACTACACCTGCTGCTACCTCAGTAGTGTTCCCTTGGATCTCGATTTTTACTGGGATGGTGGGGTAGTAGCTAACTGTCCCATGGACACATGTTATCCCCGTACGTTTAGCCTGTAGCAGCTGACTACGCTTCACGAGCTTCCCTGAGAAAAGCGTGATAGCACTCCCCGAATCAACCAGTGCCGTGGTCCCTACCCCATTTAGTTTCACTGGACTGGTATACATATGTGGGGTTAGTGAGACCCCCACAAGGTGGATTAGGGAGCATGGATCTGCCCAGTTCCCCAGGTTACACTGCATAGGCTCCTCAGCATTGGGACACTGTGCAGCTATGTGTCCCCACTCCCCGCAGGCATAACATCTGTATGGAGCCCTAGGCGTTCCCCGGTCTCTTGGTTTGGGCAGTCTAACATCACGATCCTCTTCTCCCTCAGTGCTCCGACTCTTTGTGGCCTCTGATGGGCCTTCAGCCTCTCTCTTTTTCCACCTGGGCCCTCCTGGTGGCCCAGTCACCCAAACTTTAGGGCTTGGTGCTGCTAGTTTAACCCGGGGTGCCTCTTCCTTAACTGGTCGGGTCAGCTCCCTCGCTGTCCTTCGCCTCTCTACCAGGGCGACAACCTCGTCATAGGTGGAGGGTTCGTAGGGCTGTCCTCCCGTAGGGCTGTCCTCTCAAAGGCCAGAAGGTATGCCTCTACATCATCCTCCCGTGTCATTTTCTGCAGCCAATGGCTGGCCCATATGAGCCACGTCCCCTCATGGCCGCGATTCAGCTCTGTAAGGGACTTTACTTGGTTTACCAGTTCCCGCAACATAGCTCGGTCTTGAGCAGCCTGGTCCATCAGCAGGCATTAGTCTCTTGCTGCAGCCGCACTGCCCCCTGTTGGGCGGCTGCCTGGACACGGGTAGCCTCCTGCTGGACCGCCGTAGCTTGTATCAGTGCCCGCACTATGGCATCCACGGTGGTGAAAAAAAATAAACCCTCTCCCTTTTTTGTTGTTGTTGTTGTTGTTGTTTTTAAATCACCCTCCTTCTTCCGCCGCACTGTGCACCCCAAGATCCGACTCCTGACACCAGTGTGACAAAGTTCCTCCTCTATCTTGGTGGGTCCTGCGCTTATTG
>NW_020708485.1:0-1182 GCF_002925995.2 Terrapene triunguis
TCCTGTTTGTGCACCGGGCCCCAAACGCCCACGCTGGGCAGCGCAGTGTGCGTCGGACGATCCTGTTTGTGCACCGGGCCCCAAACGCCCACGCTGGGCAGCGCAGTGTGCGTGGGACGATCCTGTTTGTGCACCGGGCCCCAAATGCCCACGCTGGGCAGCGCAGTGTGCGTGGGACGATCCTGTTTGTGCACCGGGCCCCAAACGCCCACGCTGGGCAGTGCAGTGTGTGTGGGACGCTCAGTCTCTCGTGGGTGCCTGGAAGTGGGACATGATTCCTTGTGACCTGCTTTTGTAGGGCAGCTAAACCTGGCTGGAGCAGTCTGGGGCACTATATTGCAAACCAGAGGAGCTTTGAATCCGACAAGATGGTTGTATCTGCTGCTCTGAGCGGTGACGTTTTCTGTGTGGGTCTCATAGGTAATTGTGGGAGGGGTGGTTTCCTGCACTCCATCTCTAATCCCCGTTCTGAGCAACCCGTCTGCATCTCTGGCAGCAGGACACTGGGGGAGTGAGACAGGCCCAAATCACCTCTGCGTGCAGCAGGGTTTCCAGCAGGGGACGATGGCCCTAGCAGGAGGTGCCTGTTTCAGGACAGCAGGGGCCCAGAAGCCCTGACAGCTAACTGGAGGGTGAGCTGGCTGGGGGTGGGGCCCTGTGCACTGATCAGGCAGGTCTGTCACGACGGGGTGTGTGACGGTGCTGCCCGTGGGAGCCAGCTGAGGTCACTCAATCAGGGTGAACTGCAAACAAAACGGGGCAAACAAACCCCAAACGCTGGTGGATATTCCAATACTTAGATTTACCAACCAGCACAAAACAGCTTCTATAGTACGTCACTGGTTACTTAGAAGTCCAAACAACGCAGTTCCCTTAAAGTGCCCAGCCTCAGGCCTCCGTCCAGACACACCTGTCAGATATGATGATGATTATTGAAAATCTTATCTCATCATATAAAAGAAAAGGTTCTTCCAATCCCAAAGGATCAGCCACATACCCAGGTTCAATTATAACTTAGATCTCACCCAAAATACACGCTAATAGCCAATTCTTATTAACTAAGCTAAAATTTATTAAAAAGAAAAGAGAGCGAGTGTTGGTTAAAAGATCAATCTACAGACAGACTTGAATTCAGTTCTTGAGGTTCAGACACATAGCAGAGGTGAGCTTGTAGTTGCCAAA
>NW_020708486.1:0-1299 GCF_002925995.2 Terrapene triunguis
CGTTTTCTGTGTGGGTCTCATAGGTAATTGTGGGAGGGGTGGTTTCCTGCACTCCATCTCTAATCCCCGTTCTGAGCAACCCGTCTGCATCTCTGGCAGCAGGACACTGGGGGAGTGAGACAGGCCCAAATCCCCTCTGCGTGCAGCAGGGTTTCCAGCAGGGGACGATGGCCCTAGCAGGAGGTGCCTGTTTCAGGACAGCAGGGGCCCAGAAGCCCTGACAGCTAACTGGAGGGTGAGCTGGCTGGGGGTGGGGCCCTGTGCACTGATCAGGCAGGTCTGTCACGACGGGGTGTGTGACGGTGCTGCCCGTGGGAGCCAGCTGAGGTCACTCAATCAGGGTGAACTGCAAACAAAACGGGGCAGACAAACCCCAAACGCTGGTGGATATTCCAATACTTAGATTTACCAACCAGCACAAAACAGCTTCTGTAGGACCGCACTGGTTACTTAGAAGTCCAAACAACGCAGTGCCCTTAAAGTGCCCAGCCTCAGGCCTCCGTCCAGACACACCTGTCAGATATGATGATGATTCCTGACAATCTTATCTCATTATATAAAAGAAAAGGTTCTTCCAACCCCAAAGGATCAGCCACACACCCAGGTTCAATTATAACTTAGATCTCACCCAAAATACACACTATAGCCAATTCTTATTAACTAAACTAAAATTTATTAAAAAGAAAAGAGAGCGAGTGTTGGTTAAAAGATCAATCTACAGACAGACTTGAATTCAGTTCTTGAGGTTCAGACACATAGCAGAGGTGAGCTTGTAGTTGCCAAAAGTCCTTTTAGAAATACTCCATAGGTTATAGTCCAATGTCCATATTCAGGGTGGCTCCAGTCAGTGACTGGGGATCTCAATCCTTATGGCTTAAGGTTTCCCCCTCTTGAAACCCAAAGCAGATCTGAGATGAAGCAGGATCGTGTTCCAGGGTTCTTATACATTTCCAGCAGCCTTTTGGCCTGAGAAAACAATAGGCTTAACTTTCCTTCTTTTAAACATCCTGGCAATTAGCACAGGGTAATTTATCCATTAAACAGTTCAGATCCAGGTTACCACAACCTTCAAAGAGACATAGAGACAATAATACTATTTCCCTCAAGTGTCATCACAAATGTTAATATTCCTTTTTTGATCTTTGAATCAAAGCTGTAGCGATAGACAAGACTTGTTTGCTTACATCACAAGCCCTGAGCAAACAGCTCCCCTTCTATCTCTAACAATGCCGGCTGCATTTCAAAGCTCTGCTCATTTACACATCTTCCGAACCAGTCTCTACAGTTCAGCCATGTCAG
>NW_020708487.1:0-2224 GCF_002925995.2 Terrapene triunguis
TTTGTCTTGACCCCTAAAACGATCCTGTGTAAGTTTGTGGGACAACATTATTGGTGGAGAATGCAAAAGGGAGAGCAAGCATAGAATCCACAGTTATTATAAAACTGGTGTGCACACCGCCAGCTTTAGCAAGCCTGGCACTATAGAAAAAGAGTGTAAACTTTCAGTTAATTAACCAAACTCTGAAGGATATAGGAGTTTAGGTTTAAATTGTGTTATAAAGGTACATAATCCGGGGAAGGATTAACCAAACTCTGAAGGTTATAGGAGTTTAGGTTTAAATTGTGTTATAGAGGTACATACACCCTCAGCCGTAGCAAGACTGAGCTAAAGAGGAGAACTTAGTGTTTCTCACTCTGATCCGGGGAAGGATTTGTATAATTGGTGTATGAACCCTCGGTGGTAGCAGACCGAGTAATACAGAGGGAGGCTGAGCGTCTCTCCCTCTGGCCCAGAGTGGGTTAAAAACATAAGATACAGATCTTGTTCTGTTAAACCAAACTCTGAAGGATATAGGAGTTTGGGCAGTGTAGTGTGGTTTATGTTTGTTTGTTTTGTTTTGTTTTTTTGTAAGTAATATTGTGGTAATTTCACAATTTTGAAGAAAATGTTTAAGGAACGGGACCAGGAAGGGTGGGGGCTAGTTGAAAAGCCCACCCTCCTTGCTAAATTAGTAGTAAAACAAGGCTTGTGCCCATGGAAAGGAACTGTTGGGCCCAGGCAAGCAACAGATAGAGAAACTGGAAAACAGGTTGGGTACAGAGAGTTAAAACAGCACTCTCAAATCTTACAGCAGCAGTAACATCAGGAGAAGAAACATTTGAGACCCCAGAAGGGGGCAGACCTTTGGGACCCCTCTGGAGATTGGGAAGGGGAATATTTGGGATATTTGGGTAAATTCCTCCTCCCAGGGCCAAAATGCCATTGAAACAGTTAACAACAGTGCCTGCTTCTCCCTCAGATCTCCAGGCCATGGCAAAATGGCTGGAGATTTTAAAACATAATTTTTTTTCTAAATGAAGTGCTAACGCCCTTTTACTGAGAGAAAGGAAGAATTTACACTCACAAAAAAAAAATGCATCACTTAATTAGCATTTGTGCAGTCCCAAGTACCAAACACACTGTGGCAGAAACTAAGCAGGTTCTGCCATGGTGGGAGCACTGTGCTAATTTGTTTCCAAGCTTTTATCTTTCAGGCTCTAAACCAGAACATCAGAAGAGCTGGTACCAGCTGAAGAGTTATAAAATACCATGGTTATAGTGTCATGACAAAGTCTGTGTTCAGTGTTCTGTGTTGCATGTTCTGTGTCTGTCTCTAGTGGTGTCCTGTGCTAGCATTGGGTCCAGAAAAAGAGGGGATATTACACTAAACAGGGCAAATGTCTTTTCCTCTCTCTACTTCCCCCATGTCCATCCAATTTATCAATCACCACTTGTGTCCAAAAAACTTTGGTCCCCAGAGCATCAGGTTTATTTTTTGTTAGGTTCTCTAATAGTCATTTTGTTGTTAATTTTTGTTATTAATACATTTGCATTGTTAGTTACATTTGCTTGTATTGTTAATTCCACACTTTCCTCTATGCACTCTGGTTCTACTTCCCCAAGCCCTAAAGGGTAGTTCTTGGGCCCCCATAACCTGTAAAACCTTGGCCCATGATTGTAGGGCCCCATCTTTCAGGTCCCCAAAAACCTCTTGAGAACAACTGTTAAAAATAGGAAATTCTGCAACATTTTAGCAACTAAATGTTAGTTTAAGTCCAAATCAGCTTAACCTTGCATGAGAACTGTGGTACTCCTACAAAATCTTATTTGTTGTGTGTGCTTAAGAAGGTCCTGACCTCAGTGACTTTTATTGTTTGATGGCTATTGCAGCATCAAACTTGGGCCTCATCTTCTTTGTCAATGTACCCAATTATTGTAATGGTAATGGTTTTATAATTGTTTGGTTTGTTTGCAACAGATCACCTGTGCCCTACAATAACAACTGCTGTAATAATCATAAATAAAGGGGCAGTGTTGTAGGAGAAGCCCACCTGGTCAGCAATTCTAAATATAATTTTTCATCCCATCATTGTCCTATTAGTAATCCTAACTGTTATGTTGGTTCTGCCTTAAAACAATTACATAAAGTGTGACCCATTCAATGCCCCTGGATTGAAGGGTCAAAAGGGGGACAATGTAGAACCAATGTGAATGAAATTGTTTTTAGTTATCCTGTACCATT
>NW_020708488.1:0-2231 GCF_002925995.2 Terrapene triunguis
CCACTGTTATTAACTTGGAACCAATAACCAAATGAATCTCAAAGGTCATCAAAAAGGAGGCACTTTCTGCATCTATCAATATGTTCCCCTTCCTCAGAAACAATTTCTTTGGCTAATTATACATGAAATGCCCAACATCTGACAGCTTATTCTAGGCTGTGAGAAGGTCAGCATCATATGGATGGCATCAAGTGAAACAGTGTGCATGTCATAATACTTTAAATATGGAGTTGTGTGCTATATTTTTTACTGTATTATTACAGTTAGTTTTAATTAGTGAAGGTTGTGTATTTGGAAAATGCCTCTTCTATGGGGTCTTGATTGCTGACAACATTGTGCTGACTTAGAGAGTGAAGGGAGAAAAAAAAATCTAAAATAACCCAAAATACACACTTTGCTGTGTGATTTGTTTGTGTGCTGCTTTCTTGACTCAAGTTTATGCTTGATGGGATCTTTTGTTGTTGTCTGAATTTCTCTGGTGTGATTTTCCTGCTTATTTCTTTCTGCTGCTGATTGGGTACCTAACTGCATCTGGTGGAGCGGACTTTTATTTTTCAGTGGAAATGATTTACAAAATGGCTTTGTAAAGTGCCCTCTACCTTTATTCTGCAATCACATTGAACTTGCCATTGCAATCGTGTTTTCTGGTGAAATTGTTGGTGGTTTATAACTTTGGAGGATAAAATTGATATGGTGGAACTCATGGACTTTTCTGGGTGCTTTTCTCTGTAGTTCAAGAATGGCATGCTTAATAAGGTGTAGGACACTTTCTATATTGCCTCAATAATTGGTTAATTTGTCTGTATCATCAACTATGAATAAAACTAGGATATAGATTTTCAAATCTTCCCTCTTTTCCCACAATGCCTCAGCAAAATAACCTCTCTGTGTAGCACAGATATGAGCACATGTATGATAGTGAAACCGATACAACGAAAAATCAGAAAGTTGTTGACCATATCCACTTTTATGGATACATGTCAGGGTCCTGTAAATGGATGATTGAGATGACGGTGATACTGTAGAACAATAAATAGGGCTTTACTCTTATAAGATGCATTAAAGACACAAGAACTGAAAGTAAAGGTAACTGTGTAAGTGGTTCTACAGATATTAAGTTCAAAATTGATTCAACCATTTTTATAGCAGTTGTGGTCTCCAATGAAGGTGCCAAAAATGAAGACACAACCCAAGATCCTTTGTTGCATAATGTTTATTTTGGAGTGGACAAAGATGAGGACAAGTATCCCACAAACACTACTGTGGATAGTGTGAAGCCTGCACATTTCCCTGCAAAGGAAAGAGATCATTCTTCTTCAAGTATGACTGTGAATAATGAAATAGGACGCAACACATATACTCCTACAGGTATCAGTAAGAATAATGTACTGTAATCATTTTATCTTCTCGTAGGCCAAATGCTGGGCCCAGATTCTCAGCTGGTTCTAACAGGCATAGCTTCATTGACCATGATGGAGTTATGCAAGTTTACACCAGTTGAGGGTCTAGTCCTTAGTGTCCATTATTGCAAAGTGGACTTTTTTGTGAAAGAGACTTTTGCCAGAGTAAGGACTGACTATCAACAGATTAAAGACTTTAGACTTGGTTCATTAATAGCAGAGACACTGTTACTTTCACATCCAAGTCATTATACTATAAGATGTTATTTAGAGTTTATTGCTAAATTTGAGTGAGGGAAGTACTGATATTTCATTAGCAGAATTTCGGCCTCTAGAATTGTATTTTGAATTGGCCTATTTGGTGTTCCTGATGGTGCTATGCCAATCCTTGGCATATGTCTTTCAGTAACAGTAACTTCAGAGTCTGAAAATTCCTACAGGTGTTCAGAAAGGAGAGTAGAGGGAAATGTTACTCCCTGACACCAGAGCCTAGAAAAACTCCACATTCTGTGTTCTTAGATACAACTGAACCTATTTGGGTTGTGGCTTTTGTACACTTTTTCAAAAATTTGATTGATGAATTTCAAAAAGCTAATTCTCAAGATAATTCAGTGTCAGACTCCCAGTTGCAGTGTCAATAGAAAAGTAACCACCAGGTCCTATGTTGTGAGTGTATACCTAGTTCCTTATTCTATCACCACTGTTATTAACTTGGAACCAATAACCAAATGAATCTCAAAGGTCATCAAAAAGGAGGCACTTTCTGCATCTATCAATATGTTCCCCTTCCTCAGAAACAATTTCTTTGGCTAATTATACATGAAATGCCCA
>NW_020708489.1:0-1825 GCF_002925995.2 Terrapene triunguis
CAGTTCTCCATATTTACAATGGGCACAATAGTATTTCTATTGTTCCACCTTTTGTCTGTTTAGATTGTGAGCGCACCTGGATAGGGACTGTCTCTTACTCCTATAGAACCTATTGCAACGGAGGCCTGGTGTCAACCAGAGCCTCTAAACGCTACAGTCAAATAAATAATGATAATAATTCTATCACGCACACATCCCACACAGTGGAAGAAACTTTTGCCATGCACAGCACATTGTGTGTGTGTGTGTGTATTAGGAGCAGCTTCATGAAGCAATGCCAGCAGCAGTGTAGCCTAAGAACCAAACTGATGTCAGGGACAATCCTTGGCACATATCAGATAAACAAAATGCATCTATATTACATTTCATAGAAATGTAAAACTGGAAGGGACCTTGAAAGGTCATTGAGCCCAGTCCCCTGCCTTCACAGCAGGACCAAGTACCATCCCTGACAGATTATTTTGCCCCAGATCCCTAAATGGCCCCCTCAAGAATTGAACTCACATCCCTGTGTTTAGCAGGCCAATGCACAAACCACTGAACTATCCCTCCCCCCTACCTAGCATGTTCCATACTGAATAATCTCAAAGTGATTTACAAATTTAAAAATTTTATTAAAATGATGTTAAAAAAAAAGTGAACAGTTTGAGCATAGAAGTTTCTGTTTATCAGGGAATAACGTACAGATTATCGAGGGTGCAAAATTTGGTTTAAAATCAGGTGGCATAAGGAATACATAATCTGCAATATCCCCGATTGGGGGTAAAAGGTTGATGGGTCAAAGTACAGACATTGAGATATGAGGGTATGAAGTTCATAGGGTGGCTGTGTTCGGGTGTGGAGTATAATGAGTGGATATGATGAGGAGGATGGATTGACTCTCATTTGGTGAGATTTAATGTTCAGGGAGTTTGTGGTTCCAGTTCAAATGATCCAATGGAGAAGGTTACTTGGTCCCTTTCTCATAGTGGGAAAACGATGTCACTCTGGCTCACGCCTCCTGGTACTGTTGGTGGCCGGTGATGTGCTCGATGTAGATGTCCCTGGACCATCGGATGGTGTCTGAGACCATGAGGCGCCGCATGAGCCATGATCTACACTGTAAAGAAGTCAAAACTGCCAGTTCTTTGGGGCAAGGACTGTGTTCCCAGCTGTGTTTGGGAAGCAGCTAGTACTTGGTCCACAACACTGCAATATTAATTATTAATTATTATCATGTAGATCTAACTGGACCCAAGACCTGGGTCAAATCAGAATTATGCCCAATAGAAATGACTTAGGTGATCTCAGTCCAGATTTTAGTCTCAAGATTTTCCTCTGCAGCACAGGAATGACAAAACTATTGATTGGATTGAATTAAATTGATTGGAAGAGCAGGCCAGGATTGAGGGGCACTGGCAAAGCGGTGTGTGGATGAAATCCAGTGGAATAGCAGGGGCTGTTACAGGTCAGGCTTGGTTTAAACTGGCAGAGATGTGGTGGGTGAGTAAGGACTGGCATATCAGAAGCTGCTGCATGTCAGGATTCATGAGCATTGGCAGGGAGTCTGGAGGAGCAGAACTGGACTAGTCTGCAAGGGTTGACAATAGGTGGACTGAGGGCCAAATCCGGACCGCCTGGTGCTTTTGAATGGACTGCAAAATCCTTTTTATTTACTTATTATTATCATTATAATATATAGTTCTGTTCAATATCTGCATCAATCAATTAGATAATGACATAGAGAGTACACTTATAAAGTTTGCGGATGATACCAAGCTAGGAGGGGTTGCAAGTGTTTTGGAGGATAGGATTAAAATTCAAAATGATCTGGACAAACTGGAGA
>NW_020708490.1:0-1784 GCF_002925995.2 Terrapene triunguis
CCAAATAAATCTGTTAGTCTTTAAGGTGCCACCAGACTCCTTGTTGTTTTTGGATAGGGACTGTCTCTTACTCCTATAGAACCTATTGCAACGGAGGCCTGGTGTCAACCAGAGCCTCTAAACGTTACAGTCAAATAAATAATAATAATAATTCTATCACGCACACATCCCACACAGTGGAAGAAACTTTTGCCATGCACAGCACATTGTGTGTGTGTGTGTATTAGGAGCAGCTTCATGAAGCAATGCCAGCAGCAGTGTAGCCTAAGAACCAAACTGATGTCAGGGACAATCCTTGGCACATATCAGGTAAACAAAATGCATCTATATTACATTTCATAGAAATGTAGAATTGGAAGGGACCTTGAAAGGTCATTGAGCCCAGTCCCCTGCCTTCACAGCAGGACCAAGTACCATCCCTGACAGATTATTTTGCCCCAGATCCCTAAATGGCCCCCTCAAGAATTGAGCTCACATCACTGTGTTTAGCAGGCCAATGCACAAACCACTGAGCGATCCCCCCTACCTAGCACGTTCCATACTGAATAATCTCAAAGTGATTTACAAATTTGAAAATTTTATTAAAATGATGTTAAAAAAAAGTGAACAGTTTGAGCATAGAAGTTTCTGTTTATCAGGGAATAACGTACAGATTATCGAGGGTGCAAAATTTGGTTTAAGATCGGGTGGCATAAGGAATACATAATCTGCAATATCCCCGATTGGGGGTAAAAGGTTGATGGGTCAAAGTACAGACATTGAGATATGAGGGTATGAAGTTCACAGGGTGGCTATGTTCCAGTGTGGAGTATAATGAGTGGATATGATGATGAGGATGGATTGACTCTCATTTGGTGAGATTTAATGTTCAGGGAGTTTATGGTTCCAGTTCATATGATCCAATGGAGAAGGTCACTTGGTCCCGTTCTCATAGTGGGAAAACGATGTCACTCTGGCTCACGCCTCCTGGTACTGTTGGTGGCCGGTGATGTGCTCGATGTAGATGTCCCTGGACCATCGGATGGTGTCTGAGACCATGAGGCGCCGCATGAGCCATGATCTACACTGTAAAGAAGTCAAAACTGCCAGTTCTTTGGGACAAGGACTGTGTTCCCAGCTGTGTTTGGGAAGCAGCTAGTACTTGGTCCACAACACTGCAATATTAATTATTATCATGTAGATCTAACTGGACCCAAGACCTGGGTCAAATCAGAATTATGCCCAATAGAAATGACTTAGGTGATCTCAGTCCAGATTTTAGTCTCAAGAGTTTCCTCTGCAGCACAGGAATGACAAAACTATTGATTGGATTGAATTAAATTGATTGGAAGAGCAGGCCAGGACTGAGGGGCACTGGCAAAGCGGTGTGTGGATGAAATCCAGTGGAATAGCAGGGGCTGTTACAGGTCAGGCTTGGTTTAAACTGGCAGAGATGTGGTGGGTGAGTAAGGACTGGCATATCAGAAGCTGCTGCATGTCAGGATTCATGAGCATTGGCAGGGAGTCTGGAGGAGCAGAACTGGACTAGTCTGCAAGGGTAGACAATAGGTGGACTGAGGGCCAAATCCGGACCGCCTGGTGCTTTTGAATGGACTGCAAAATCCTTTTTATTTTCTTCTTATTATCATTATAGTATATAGTTCTGTTCAATATCTGCATCAATCAATTAGATAATGGCATAGAGAGTACACTTATAAAGTTTGCAGATGATACCAAGCTGGGAGGGGTTGCAAGTGCTTTGGAGGATAGGATTAAAATTCAAAATGATCTGGACAAACTGGAGA
>NW_020708491.1:0-1965 GCF_002925995.2 Terrapene triunguis
TTTTCAAAGGGACACTATTAAGGGCCCAAAAGCAAGCTATTCCGCTGGTTAGGAAAGATAGAAAATGTGGCAAAAGACCACCTTGGCTTAACCACGAGATCTTGCATGATCTCAAAAATAAAAAGGAGTCATATAAAAAATGGAAACTAGGACAGATTACAAAGGATGAATATAGGCAAACAACAAAGGAATGCAGGGGCAAGATTAGAAAGGCAAAGGCACAAAATGAGCTCAAACTAGCTAAGGGAATAAAGGGGAACAAGAAGACTTTTTATCAATACATTAGAAGCAAGAGGAAGACCAAAGACAGGGTAGGCCCACTGCTTAGTGAAGAGGGAGAAACAGTAACAAGAAACTTGGAAATGGCAGAGATGCTTAATGACTTCTTTGTTTCGGTCTTCACCGAGAAGTCTGAAGGAATGCCTATCCTAGTGAATGCTAATGGGAAGGGGGTAGGTTTAGCAGATAAAATAAAAAAAGAACAAGTTAAAAATCACTTAGAAAAGTTAGATGCCTGCAAGTCACCAGGGCCTGATGAAATGCATCCTAGAATACTCAAGGAGCTAATAGAGGAGGTATCTGAGCCTCTAGCTATTATCTTTGGAAAATCATGGGAGACGGGAGAGATTCCAGAAGACTGGAAAAGGGCAAATATAGTGCCCATCTATAAAAAGGGAAATAAAAACAACCCAGGAAACTACAGACCAGTTAGTTTAACTTCTGTGCCAGGGAAGATAATGGAGCAAGTAATTAAGGAAATCATCTGCAAACACTTGGAAGGTGGTAAGGTGATAGGGAACAGCCAGCATGGATTTGTAAAGAACAAATCATGTCAAACCAATCTGATAGCTTTCTTCGATAGGATAACGAGTCTTGTGGATAAGGGAGAAGCTGTGGATGTGGTATACCTAGACTTTAGTAAGGCATTTGATACGGTCTCGCATGATATTCTTATCGACAAACTAGGCAAATACAATTTAGATGGGGCTACTATAAGGTGGGTGCATAACTGGCTGGATAACCGTACTCAGAGAGTTGTTATTAATGGTTCCCAATCCTGCTGGAAAGGCATAACGAGTGGGGTTCCGCAGGGGTCTGTTTTGGGACCGGCTCTGTTCAATATCTTCATTAACGACTTAGATATTGGCATAGAAAGTACGCTTATTAAGTTTGCGGATGATACCAAACTGGGAGGGATTGCAACTGCTTTGGAGGACAGGGTCATAATTCAAAATGATCTGGACAAATTGGAGAAATGGTCTGAGTTAAACAGGATGAAGTTTAACAAAGACAAATGCAAAGTGCTCCACTTAGGAAGAAAAAATCAGTTTCACACATACAGAATGGGAAGAGACTGTCTAGGAAGGAGTACGGCAGAAAGGGATCTAGGGGTTATAGTGGACCACAAGCTAAATATGAGTCAACAGTGTGATGCTGTTGCAAAAAAAGCAAACGTGATTCTGGGATGTATTAACAGGTGTGTTGTGAGCAAGACACGAGAAGTCATTCTTCCGCTCTACTCTGCTCTGGTTAGGCCTCAGCTGGAGTATTGTGTCCAGTTCTGGGCACCACATTTCAAGAAAGATGTGGAGAAATTGGAAAGGGTCCAGAGAAGAGCAACAAGAATGATTAAAGGTCTTGAGAACATGACCTATGAAGCAAGGCTGAAAGAATTGGGTTTGTTTAGTTTGGAAAAGAGAAGACTGAGAGGGGACATGATAGCAGTTTTCAGGTATCTAAAAGGGTGTCATAAGGAGGAGGGAGAAAACTTGTTCACCTTAGCCTCTAAGGATAGAACAAGAAGCAATGGGCTTAAACTGCAGCAAGGGAGGTCTAGGTTGGACATTAGGAAAAAGTTCCTAACTGTCAGGGTGGTTAAACACTGGAATAAATTGCCTAGGGAGGTTGTGGAATCTCCATCTCTGGAGATATTTAAGAGTAGGTTAGATAAATGTCTATCAGGGA
>NW_020708492.1:0-2298 GCF_002925995.2 Terrapene triunguis
CAGTACGATCAGTATAATTTAATTTCACTGGGTAGGTCTCCCTAAAGACCTGCTTTTGCGAACAGGGGCTGCTAACAGGGAGTTTCGCAAGGGAGTTTGGAAGGGGAGTGGGAAGGGGCGAGGGTCCCTTGCCGGTTCTATCTGTTTTCCCTTTATTCCCCTTAAAACTTTAAACTTCTTGCTTAAACAACCCTTTCAGCGGACAGGGGGCTGCAGACGGGAGTTTGACAGAGGGAGGCTTACGATGGTTAGGAAGACCCGCAACACCTGTGCCAGCACTGCTTCTGTCTCCTCCACCTGCGCCTGTAGCCAGACAGAGCGCCTGAGCATGGATGCTTCTACCCAGATCCTGGTGTGGTTTTGCAGAGACTGTAACTTGCAATTTCCACTTACTGATATCCAGGCTGAGGGGACCATCCAATGTGAAAGGTGCCTGCTGGTGGAATCTCTCAGGCAGCAGGTGGGAGAGCTACAGGAGGAGGTGGCTAGGTTGAGAAGCATCCGAATCCACGAGCAATTCCTGGACAGTGTCCATGTGGAGACAGCTGAGGTAGCTGTCCCAGGACACAGGACTGCTGATACACCACTGGTGGAGGAGGAGATGGCTCAGGGTGGACACTGGCAGCTGGTTACTTCTGGCAGCAGGCAGTGCTCCACCCCTGCTCCGAACCCTCCCGCTGTGGTACTAGGTAACCGTTATGCTCTTCTTGATACAGGAAAGAAGGCATCACCCCCTACAGTAAAGGAGGAGAAGCCTCGTACCTCTAAGGCTGGGAGGTCTGCTGCCACCACTGCGAATAGGAAACGTAGGGTAGTGGTGGTCGGAGACTCTCTGCTGAGGGGGACGGAGGCGCCCATCTGTCGCCCTGACATTTCATCTCGGGAGGTATGCTGCCTGCCGGGAGCTCGTATCCGAGACGTTACGGAGGCATTGTCGAGGATTATCCAGCCCTCTGACTACTACCCCATGCTACTCATCCATGTGGGCACAAATGATACTGCGCGGTGTGACACTGAGCGGATCAAGAGTGACTACAGGGCTCTGGGAGTACGGGTGAAGGAGTTTGGAGCGCAGGTGGTATTCTCTTCGATTCTTCCTGTCAAAGGTAGGGGCCCGGGCAGAGACAGATGCATCATGGAGGTGAATGCCTGGCTGCGAAGATGGTGTCGCCAGGAGGGCTTTGGCTTCCTAGACCACGGGATGCTATTTGAGGAAGGACTGCTAGGCAGAGATGGTGTTCACCTTTCGAGGAGGGGAAAGACCCTATTTGGACACAGACTGGCTAACCTAGTGAGGAGGGCTTTAAACTAGGTTCGACGGGGACAGGTGAGCAAAGCCCGCAGGTAAGTGGGGAACATGGAGACCTGGGAGATGGGTCGGAGACGAGAGGAAGTGTGGGCTATATTGGCAGAGAGAAAGGAGGGTCAGGACAAAACCGGGAGGAAAGATCAAACCAGTATCTTAGATGCCTATATACAAATGCGAGAAGTATGGGTAATAAGCAGGAAGAACTGGAAGTGCTAATAAATAAATACAACTATGACATTGTTGGCATCACTGAAACTTGGTGGGATAATACACATGATTGGAATGTTGGTGTGGATGGATACAGCTTGCTCAGGAAGGATAGACAGGGGGAAAAGGGAGGAGGTGTTGCCTTATATATTAAAAATGTACACACTTGGACTGAGATAGAGATGGACATAGGAGACGGAAGTGTTGAGAGTCTCTGGGTTAGGCTAAAAGGGGTAAAAAACAAGGGTGATGTCATGCTAGGAGTCTACTACAGGCCACCTAACCAGGTGGAAGAGGTGGATGAGGCTTTTTTTAAACAACTAACAAAATCATCCAAAGCCCAAGATTTGGTGGTGATGGGGGACTTCAACTATCCGGATATATGTTGGGAAAATAACACAGCGGGGCACAGACTATCCAACAAATTCTTGGACTGCATTGCAGACAACTTTTTATTTCAGAAGGTTGAAAAAGCTACTAGGGGTGAAGCTGTTCTAGACTTGATTTTAACAAATAGGGAGGAACTCGTTGAGAATTTGAAAGTAGAAGGCAGCTTGGGTGAAAGTGATCATGAAATCATAGAGTTTGCAATTCTAAGGAAGGGTAGAAGGGAGAACAGCAAAATAGAGACAATGGATTTCAGGAAGGCGGATTTTGGTAAGCTCAGAGAGCTGATAGGTAAGGTCCCATGGGAATCAAGACTGAGGGGAAAAACAACTGAGGAGAGCTGGCAGTTTTTCAAAGGGACACTATTAAGGGCCCAAAAGCAAGCTATTCCGCTG
>NW_020708493.1:0-7088 GCF_002925995.2 Terrapene triunguis
CACCATCTCTGCAGTCTCCCTCATACAACCAATGAAATTGTTGCATGCAAATTACCTTTAGAGTACTGGTGGTGGTTGGTTGAGTTACCTCAGCTATCATAATGGCCTAGGACTTTGGCATGTCATAGATACATGACTGACTGCAGCCCTGCACCACAGGAATGTAATTGGTAATATCTAAATGGCTGAGAACTTAACAATTGGATGGTAACAGACTGCAAAACCCAGTGATGATTGAACCTGGGGATATTCTGGACAAAAAGAGCTCTCAGCCATGCATGTAGCTGCTTCCATTGCTTCACACTGACTCAACAGACATTCTTGGCTTCAGAGGGACACACAGAGTAACATTCCTGGAATCTTATTATATTGATAATAACAATGCATTTTTTCCCTACATTCTCTCATTCAGTGTGGATATTTTATACAAATGAGTTCCATAGACTCTGGCATACACATGGTAATGCACAGTTGCTAAATGTTCAACATGCAAATCTATTAGAAAAACTGAATTGTCTAAGATTGTCTTTTACGAGAAATAATTTGACCATGTGATCAAATACTGTGTCATAATGCACCTGCACAAAGGGGAAGGGTTAGGATGCATGTGCAACTTTAACACTGGTATTTTTTGACTTCTGAGTGCTCAGCCATACTATGTGCCCCATCCTGTGCACCTGCACAGGTAAATAAGAAAGCACAAGGTGCCCCTAAAGTACCAGGTACCTGCATCATGGTGAGAAAGGGAAGTAGCCTCTGCAGTAAGTGTAGCGGGGTGGTTACCCCGCTCCTGCCCTGAAGGGCTTAAAACAGCCCTGGGAGAGGGCTGTGGCAGGGGAAAGGCTGGGCTGATTGGAAAGCAGCCACAGCTGTGGCTGGCTTAATGAGGGCCCAGCTGGCCCTTATAAGAAGGCTGTGAGCCAGGGGCCCAAGAGAAGTCTCTCTCCAGGCTGGAAGAGAGCAGGGGCTGGTTGTCTGCAGAAAGGGTACTGGGAGTGAAGCAGGGCTGGGGAAAGCCAGGGGAGCTCTAGGCTGGCAACTCCCCTGGCCACAGGGCCTGGTCTAAGGCCCATATAGGTACTGGGAGGCAGGCAGAGGCAGCAGGTCAAACCCCCCCTTGCCTATGATGACTGGCTTATACAGACTGCAGTCAGCCCCAGTGAAAGGGGGCTAGATGGTGACCAGCAGTAGACTATAGGCTGAGGCAAGGTGGGGATAGAGGGTGGGGGTTCCCTGGGGAGGGGAGACCCAGATCTGTGGGGTATTGCCTGGAGGGGCAGCTCCTCAGGTAAAAGGGCACCGGGGTCCTGGGAGGGACATGGGGGCTAGCGGCAGCGGGACACCGGCCTGCAGAGGGCGCTCTGTGCTGGAAAGAGCTAATTTCCTGAGATGACCAGCAGGAGGCACTGCAGGGGTGAGTCCTGCACCTTTACATACAGTTATTTTGGGGTTTTTTTCTCCCACACAATAGGCAGGGTGGGGAATGGGTGGAGCTTTGGCTCTGACCCCTTAACCACTGCATTGGCATGATGGGCAAAGTATATCACATTAGGTATAGAGCTGGTACAGGCTAAATTCCCCACCTGTAGCAGGGGTGGAACCAAGAGGCACATTGTGACTGGGAATGGTTACAGTAGGTTAATAAAAGTTGTTAGCACAGTTTAAGAAACACCTGTGCTATACTGAATCAGCTAAAAAAAATTCTTATCTATACTTCTTTGCTTAACTATGGGTATACTTGTTTTCTTTTATAAATGCTGAAACAAGTTTGCTTTTTTTAAAAGAGCAAATAGATTTGACAAGGGTGGATTTCAAACCGTACAGAATTCCACATAGAAGCTAAGTACATTGTGAAGCAGGATGCCAGAGACATACATCAAACAAGAAGGAACAAAAATCTGATTGTGAAGGAGGGGATGTTGATTCTTCTGAGTCTATAATACACCCATCTTCAAGGTACACTTTTTTAGTAAGTTTTTATTGTAACATTGCAATCATGGTAGTGTTTCCATTCTAAAGCATTGTTTTCAAGTATTTATGACTATGGATTGAAAACCAACTTTCACCTGAAAGCAGCTAAAGAAGTTCTTGCCTACCATATTAATTTGCTGTGAGGCTATCCTCTGTATGATTGTTTTCAGTATAAGTAAACAAAGAAATATAGCTGTGGGTTTTAAGACTTCTTCTGTAGCAAACAGCTGCATTAAAGGAATTTAATTTTTTTCACTGAATAGATAGACCCCAATCAAGCAAAGCACTTTCAACATTTGAGCAGTGACTACTTTGCTGCACCTCCTTAAGTACCTTGCAGAATGAAGGCCTTATATTGCACTTTTGAGAAGATGCAATCAATTTCCTTATATTTACAATACATATATTTTCTGGTCCCAAATTAATGCTTGCATTCTTTAGAGACAGGTATTTTTGTTATCTTTACCAGCCCTCTGAGTATCTTCATTCATGTAGATTAACTAGCAGAAGAACAAAAATGGTAGCATAGTTTCTCCCTAGCAATACTTGACCAGAAACCTGCCCAGATTGGTCTTTGGGTTTTTCTCAGCCCATTCATTGTGGGAAATCGCTTATTTTCTATTCTCGCCCCCTTCCTTGCACCTCCCGGATGCATATGACTAGCATCAAGGTGCTGTATATCAGTTCATAAAGGTGGTATGCCTACATGTCACTTTCAGGATATATCCTAGGCTTGTGAAGCAGGAATGTCTGAATGCTCGTCTACCACATGAAAGCAGGATGTGCTGCCAGCAAGCTGCAAGGCCAGCTACAGTTAGATTTTTCATTTAAATTTTGGCACAGTCTGAAGTCATTCCTGTTACTTCCAAGAATTGTTGCCATTGTATTAAAAAGAGTAAATTTGCTGCTGAGTTACTTACTGCCCAGAAAATCCAGCTGAAACCTGCTACTGCCAAATCTGAGGATTCAATATTGGACCAGGGACTTTAAATAGCTTCTGCAACTGAGGATTTTCTGCTGGCTAGAAAAAAAGAGGGTTGATAAAGCTTTAGTTTGAAGGATTGGACATGGACTGTTAGAAACTGAAAATTGCCTCTTCTGGTATGGTTACTACCTATCCAGGTTTTTTTTTGATTGAATCATCTGTTTTTTAAGCCCAGATTTGGTTGCCCAGTGTCAAGGATAAAAAAACCCAACTAATTCTCTTAAGTCTGAAAGACAGGGGCTCTGTTCACTGCTGTGCTATACCTCTAGTAATGCTTAACACTTTGACTCTTGTTGAGCCTACCTCAGCACCTTTGTTCTGCTGCCATATAGTTCCCACTGTAACTTTTTTCTTCTTTTGTGGTGATAGTTACATTTACTAACCTGTTTCAGTATTTTCTGAAAATACCCTTAATTTTATAGTAAACACTTGCAAATATGTAACATTTTCAAAAGCACATTTGAATGTGTATGTATATCTGTATCTACAGAGAACGGTCGTCATACCTCTCCTAGCACATATTCGTCATCTGCCCATGTGGCATACACCTGGCACATGATGATTGGTTGCTACGCAGTTGCAGGAGATGCCCAAGCTGAAATATAGTCTTATATTTTTATTTTTATTTCAGTGGAGTTTTTTATTCCATCTGTAGATACACCTTCCACAACAGTTCATCCAAATCTATACATGTGTATCAGGTAAACTGAACTAACTGGCTGTTTTCAAACCCTCATTGTGAATACTCTGGCACGTACTCAGTGAGTTCCTCTGCATTTAATCACACTGTATAACCGCAGCAAACCCACCCTGATCACATATTGGACCATTGCTGTCCTTTTGAAGGAGTACTTCCTAATTTACTGCTAGGTTCTGTAGGAAATAACACATCTGTGATGACTTTCATGTATGATTATAAAAAAGGACTCCCAGGCTGGATCTGGGTGCTCGTGTGAGCAGTCATACTAGGTGATCTTTGTGATGCAAGTGTTTCTTAGCTATTATATCAACAGCAGCCAATGTCCTTTTCATTTTTCTGTGTGAGAGACTTGGTGTGTTGGATCTATACAATCTCTAGCACAAACCATGTGTATATACTCAGGGCTAGATTGAGAGTTTGCTCTCTCCCCTGCATATACCAGCATTCTCGGAGATACAATTCCTTCCCAGTTCTTCTCATGGGAAACAGCTTCCAGCTGCCCCTTCTTGTGGGCTCAGAGTAGAGTCCAAAATAGTAGCATATTGCACTGCTTACTTCTTAGCACAGGTGTATAGAGTAATCCACTATCCTGGCATCAGTATTTATGATCCTTCATGAGTTGGAGAATGGCACTGGGGAGGAGAGAGGGAATGAACTGAATAAAACAGTCTTTGCAAACAGCCATTTGAATGAAAACTGCCAATTTGCTTTGATGTTATTCAAAACCCCTTTTATTCATTTCCTAGAAACATCTGTACATGCAAACTTTTTGTTTGCAAGGATGTTTGAGGAAAGTGTTGTGCATACTCATGAAAATATGTAATTGCATGAGTATTCATGCTGGAAATTTTCATGCAGCCATGCTGAAAGCTCCTCATGGATTTGCCAATCATCCAATCCAAGAGCAGAAAAAATACCATCTGATTTCAGAGAGCACTCATGCTGCAAATACAGATAGTGAATATTGTGACAGCAAGTAATCCACAGGCTGAAACATGTTTACATAAATTGTTTACTTAATTTCAAATAATGAATAAATTTGCAAAAGAACTGTTAATGGATAATTAGTGAAAAGAGAGAGAAGCTAGATTGTTCCCTTAAAATCGTTCATGCTGCTCTACTGACCTCTTTTGTAAAACTTGTAAAGGTCTATAGATGAAAAGCAGCATATAAGAACTAAGTATTATTATTGTTGTTGTTGTTTACAGCTTGTCTCCATCCAGTTATATAGTACATGGAAAAGTAAAACCATTTTTAAAGTGTCTTATATTTCAATATTTAAATTTTTGTTACCGTATCAGAGGAGGGGGTATAAAGTAAAATATACAATGCTAAAGTATTGTACTGAGGGTGCTAGGGTTATACTGCTGTCCTCTTCTGGAAGAACTCAGAACCCCTCAAGTGTGTTCGTAGGCCTCACAACAGCTATTGCTGAGTGTTCTTTAGCTCAAGTGACAGAGTCCCTCCTGTTGGAGCATAAGTTTGAGTTCCAACCCCACTGTTCCTGTGCAGGTGTGTGTCGCCATGGTGTGCTGTAGCAGACACTTACCCACTCCAGTATCAGGGGTCTTCACTGCCTCAGTTTCCCTTCTCCCATAGTTAATCAAATATCATACTGAAAGTATTTTTCTCAATAACCCTCCCCTTCTCAGTCTCATTTATTATTCCACTGGGTTGTAACTTAAAGCCAACATCTCCCTGCCTTCTCCTCCTGCTCAACAATTCCTTCCAGCCCTTCCTAGGACTCAATAGTTCTTCCAGTCCTGACCAGGGCTTCACCTTCCTCATATCTCTGACTCTAGGGCTTCACAGCCCTTTGCAGTCCTCCCAGTTGAGGCTTCCCCCTCAGGCAGTTCCTGCTCCCTATGGTCTTGCTCCCAAACACTCAGCCTTAGAGCTCTGGAGAGTCAGCTCTACTCTGCTGTCCCTCAGTCCTCACCAACTAAGGGAAGTTAGACTTGCCTTATATACGCATGTAACTTCTACGTGACACCCCTTCAGGACCACAATTCCCGAGATCCCCCAGGGAACAATAGGTCCCAGCATGCCTTCTCTTAAAGAGACCTGACTTGAAACAGGGTTGGCTGGCCCCAGACTCCGCCTACTCCTATCCTGTTATAAGTGTCCATCATAAAGACCTACAAAAATGGCCATAGATTTCTTAGCAGGTTTTAAGAATAGGATTTGAATGGTACTCAGGAGAGAAAACTAGGGGAACAGGGCCGGCTCCAGGCACCAGCTTGCCAAGCAGGTGCTTGGGGTGGCCACTCCGGAGAGGAGCGGCACGTCCAGCTATTCGGGGGCAATTCGGCGGACGGTCCCTCACTCCCGCTCGGAGCGAAGGACCTTCCGCCGAATTGCCGCCGCAGATCGTGATCATGATCGTGGCTTTTTTTTTTTTTTTGGCGCCACTTAGGGCGGCAAAAACCCTGGAGCTGGCCCTATAGGGGAATGTATAATAGACTAGCTAACATATTTGTTTGTCACTGCCCTTGACAGGGTCAGAATCAGAACTACTCAACATTTGCATTGAAACAACTATATATTGAAGCAACATATTCTTCTTCTAGGTATAGCTAACCAGGTGACTCATTGGTTTTAGTTTTAATTCACAGCAGGTTTTATTTAATAGTTAATAGCTTTATGGTAATTCTCAAAAGTAGGGAATATAAACCCACCACTCTTGTTTGGTGGGATGGGGTGTACAAGCCCCACACTGTGAACTGAGGAACAGCTCTGGTCCCAGAAGGCACTGTCCTGCTGCACCCGCTGGGCATGTTCACATTGGAGGCAGGGCTCACAAGGGAGAGGCTCAGTTTAGTCTGGGTGGACAGAGCAGGGAAGCAGTCGTGTGCTGCAAGCTCCTAGAGGGAAATTTTTGGGGCTCCAGATGACCGAGATCAGGCCCTGTGGCTGAACTGCCACAGGCCCTTCACCCCTGTAGGCAGGAACAATTGACCATTGCTGATGGAGGAAGACACTGCAGAGAGCAACCAGAGAAAACTCCAGGGGAAATCCAGAAACCAACTACTGGCACTGAAGGAGGAACTGAAGCCGGGGTAGGAAGTGGCCCAGGGAACAGGCGTAAGGGTGCCCACACTTAGGTCCCCTATGTGAGCTGCTATTCACAAAGCCCAGGGTTGGAACCCAGTGAAGCAGGTAGTGCCTGGGTTTCTCTACCCCAGCCAGTGGTACTGGATACTTTTATTTTTTCAATTTTATTTTAGAGTTTACTATTTTATCATGTTGTCCAAGGGCCTGATTATTATACCCTCCATCACACTGAATAGTTCCTTACTCCCATATAACCCCACTGACTTCAGTAGGACAATTAATTGTGAAACTTACAATTTGCTGTGAGTAAGGGTATCGAAGTCTGGCCCATCAGTACGATCAGTATAATTTAATTTCACTGGGTAGGTCTCCCTAAAG
>NW_020708494.1:0-1040 GCF_002925995.2 Terrapene triunguis
CAGCCCTGGGCTCCCCCCACCCCAGCTCTGCCAGTGCCCCTCACTCCCAACCTGCAGCCCCTGCCATCCCACCCTGGGCTCCCTACCCCCAAGTGCTGTTAATGAGGGAGTGATGAGAGTCCCATTGACCCTCCACCCTTCTCTGCCTCCTATCTCTGCCCCGTGTGCACTCGTCCTCTGCAGTGTCTCTCTCTTTCACTCTCTCTTTTCCTCTCTCCCACTCTCCCTTCAGCCTTTTCTGCAAGCTTGCAGCCCTGGTCAGGCACCGGGTCTCTCTGTTCGGTAAGCGCCCCTTGCCGTGGGGCTGGGCTGTCTGGGGGAGGAGGGGGGGCACCTGGCCTTCCCATCGCCCAGCCCTGAGGGACAGGGGCTGGCCTGGGCTGAGCCAAACCCCAGAGGGAGCAGTTGTGACGCATCCCAGATTGCCCTGGGCTCGTCGGGGGCTGTCCTGCCCCCCCAGCCCCAACCCCTTTCCCCCCCCCCTTGTATCCCTGCCCCCCACGCTGTGGCCCTTCTTCTCTCCCAGTCTGTGCAGGGCCCAGGCTTGTAGCTAAACAGGTGTCTCTTGGCCCCTCTGCCTGGATCATCCTGCCCCAGAGGCCTGGATCCCCCCTGCCCCAGTGAGTGCCTGAGCAGGGTCTCTCCCCCCAGGCACGGACGCTGCCGCCGTGGTGAATTGCCTGCACATCCTGGCTCGCTCCTTGGATGCCAGGTGAGCCCCTGGGGCTGGGTCCCCTCCCCGGAGCGTCTGGTGGGGGCAGGATTGGGGCCAGCCAGAGCCATGGGTGGGGGGGGGGGAGAAATTGAGACCGAGAGGGGGGAGCTAAAGAAATAGGAGAGATTTCACTACCCAGAGACAGTGCTCAGAACTAGGGATCCCTCGCCTGGCACGGAGATGCGTCCCCTCTGATGGGCATGGGGCAGGTTATACAGGGACCCCTCGCCTGGCACGGAGATGCGTCCCCTTTGGGGTGGGGCGCGGGGCTGGTTGCACAGGGACCCCTCACCTGGTGCGGAGATGCGTCCCCTCTGGGGTGGGG
>NW_020708495.1:0-1149 GCF_002925995.2 Terrapene triunguis
CAGCCCTGGGCTCCCCCCACCCCAGCTCTGCCAGTGCCCCTCACTCCTGACCTGCAGCCCCTGCCATCCCACCCTGGGCTCCCTACCCCCAAGTGCTGTTAATGAGGGAGTGATGAGAGCCCCGTTGACCCTCCACCCTTCTCTGCCTCCTATCTCTGCCCTGTGTGCACTCGTCCTCTGCAGTGTCTCTCTCTTTCACTCTCTCTTTTCCTCTCTCCCACTCGCCCTTCAGCCTTTTCTGCAAGCTTGCAGCCCTGGTCAGGCACCGGGTCTCTCTGTTCGGTAAGCGCCCCTCGCCGTGGGGCTGGGCTCTCTGGGGGAGGAGGGGGGGCACCTGGCCTTCCCATCGCCCAGCCCTGAGGGACGGGAGCTGGCCTGGGCTGAGCCAAACCCCAGAGGGAGCAGTTGTGACCCATCCCAGATTGCCCTGGGCTCGTCGGGGGCTGTCCTGCCACCCAGTCCCAACCCCTTTCTCCTCCCCCTTGTATCCCTGCCCCCCACGCTGTGGCCCTTCTTCTCTCCCAGTCTGTGCAGGGCCCAGGCTTGTAGCTAAACAGGTGTCTCTTGGCCCCTCTGCCTGGATCCCCCCTGCCCCAGTGAGTGCCTGAGCAGGGTCTCTTCCCCCAGGCACGGACGCTGCCGCCGTGGTGAATTGCCTGCACATCCTGGCTCGCTCCTTGGATGCCAGGTGAGCCCCTCGGGCTGGGTCCCCTCCCCGGAGCGTCTGGTTGGGGCAGGATTGGGGCCAGCCACAGCCATGGGGTGGGGGGAGAAACTGAGACCGAGAGGGCGGAGCTAAAGAAATAGGAGAGATTTCACTACCCAGAGACAGCGCTCAGAACTAGGGACTCCTCGCCTGGCATAGAAATGCGTGTGGGGCATGGGGCAGGTTATACAGTAACCCCTCGCCTGGCACGGAGATGCGTCCCCTTTGGGGTGGGGCGCGGGGCTGGTTGCACAGGAACCCCTCGCCAACGTGGAGATGCGTCCCCTCTGGGGTGGGGCGCGGGGCAGGTTACACAGAGACCCCTTGCCAGCATGGAGATGCGTCCCCTCTGGGGTGGGGCGCAGGGCTGGTTATACAGGGACCCCTCGCCAACGTGGAGATGCGTCCCCTCTGGGGTGGGGCGCAGGGCAGGTTACAAAGGG
>NW_020708496.1:0-1175 GCF_002925995.2 Terrapene triunguis
GAAATTCTGGCCCCTTATATCTGGCATTGGGGGTGGTCTGTATTATGGGCCTCATTCTGCTACCTCTACTCTGGCAAAAGGTCTGTTGACCCTGACTAAAGACTTTGGAATTGGACCCTATAATAGTTTTATGTTCTTATTAAATTAGCATTTTCTTCAGTAGTGGTTTGTTTTGTTGCAATCTATGGCTTGTGTCTGTGTGTTTGATATGCAGATTGTATCCTAAGAAAAACAAGTAGTTTCATCTCCCTGCATGCTGTTTAAAGATGAGCTGGAAACTTGGCATTATTACTTTAGCAGTGCTACTGTGAATGTGCTTAGTCTATTGGCACAAGTAAATGCATTCACCATTTCTGTCTATGGGGAAAATTAGTTTGCTCTTGAATATGTTGGAGTGCTGGCTAATTGAGAACCTTAATATGTACCCACTCATGCTTGCAAACTGTTTGTTTCCAGGTGTTGAGGAAACATGATTACGTGAACACCATTTATGATCAAACTGTCAGTCCAATCTTCTAATAATAATAATTAGAGAGATAAGAGCAGGAGTTTATTTAAGCTATGCCCACACTAGAGCCCTGACAGCAGTACAGCTGTACCAATGCAGCTGCGCTGCTGTAAGACCTCTCGTGTAGCTGCTCTGTGCCGACAGAAGAGAGGTCTCCCATCAATGTAACTAAACCACCTTCAACCAATGGCAGTAGGTATGTAAGCAGGAGAAGCTGTCCCGCTGCTATAGCGCTGGGCACACTACTGCTTCCATCACTTGGGGGTGGGGGTTTCACACCTCTGAGTGAGATACGTTTTGCTGACTTAAGTGGTAGTGTAGACATGGCCTTAGCCAAATAGTTCTGAAACTATTGGGTGTTCTGAAAACAGTGCTTGAAGTAGAGTAATAATAACTATTGAAGGACAGATCCAGAAACATAACCTCAAATTTTAACAGTGAGAGTGCCCAAGGAACATGAATAAAATATCCACAAGTTTGGGATTCCCATATGCGCATATGAAACATTGGACTATGGTGCCTCCAACCTCCTGGGAGCTAAGAATGGTGAGGTTATCTACAGCAGCTTTCAGTAAAACGAAGGGCTTGTCTGTATGAGAAAGTTTTGCTGCGCACACGCGCACACACACACACACACACACACACACACACACACACACACACACAC
>NW_020708497.1:0-1159 GCF_002925995.2 Terrapene triunguis
GAAATTCTGGCCCCTTATATCTGGCATTGGGGGTGGTCTGTATTATGAGCCTCATTCTGCTACCTCTACTCTGGCAAAAGGTCTGTTGACCCTAACTAAAGACTTTGGAATTGGACCCTATAATAGTTTTATGTTCTTATTAAATTAGCATTTTCTTCAGTAGTGGTTTGTTTTGTTGCAATCTATGGCTTGTGTCTGTGTGTTTGATATGCAGATTGTATCCTAAGAAAAACAAGTAGTTTCATCTCCCTGCATGCTGTTTAAAGATGAGCTGGAAACTTGGCATTATTACTTTAGCAGTGCTACTGTGAATGTGCTTAGTCTATTGGCACAAGTAAATGCATTCACCATTTCTGTCTATGGGGAAAATTAGTTTGCTTTTGAATATGTTGGAATGCTGGCTAATTGAGAACCTTAATATGTACCCACTCATGCTTGCAAACTGTTTGTTTCCAGGTGCTGAGGAAACATGATTACGTGAACACCATTTATGATCAAAATGTCAGTCCAATCTTCTAATAATAATAATTAGAGAGATAAGAGCAGGAGTTTATTTAAGCTATGCCCACACTAGAGCCCTTACAGCAGTACAGCTGTACCAATGCAGCTGCGCTGCTGTAAGACCTCTCGTGTAGCTGCTCTGTGCCGACAGAAGAGAGGTCTCCCATCAATGTAACTAAACCACCTTCAACCAATGGCAGTAGGTATGTAAGCAGGAGAAGCTGTCCCGCTGCTATAGCGCTGGGCACACTACCGCTTCCATCACTTGAGGGTGGGGGTTTCACACCTCTGAGTGAGATACGTTTTGCTGACTTAAGTGGTAGTGTAGACATGGCCTTAGCCAAATAGTTCTGAAACTATTGGGTGTTCTGAAAACACTGCTTGAAGTAGAGTAATAATAACTATTGAAGGACAGATCCAGAAACATAACCTCAAATTTTAACAGTGAGAGTGCCCAAGGAACATGAATAAAATATCCACAAGTTTGGGATTCCCGTATGCGCATATGAAACATTGGACTATGGTGCTTCCAGCCTCCTGGGAGCTAAGAATGGTGAGGTTATCTACAGCAGCTTTCAGTAAAATGAAGGGCTTGTCTATATGAGAAAGTTTTGCTGCGCACACACGCGCGCACACACACACACACACACACACACAC
>NW_020708498.1:0-1020 GCF_002925995.2 Terrapene triunguis
CACAGATGGAGCCAGTCCAGAGTGGGTACAGGAACCTGACCTGTGTGCATCAGCCCGGAAACCTGCTGTGACCAGATACTCAAGTGGGAGACCCAAGTTCCAGTCCTCTGTTTGTAATGACCGTGTTACCCAACCTGACTCCTCCCTGCTCCAACTACCAAACCCCACTCTCCTCCCAAAGCTGAGAAGAGAACCCAGGCGTCCTGGCTCCCGCTTCTCAGGCGACTGAGTGGTGAGCTGGAGCCGGTTTGCAAGAACCGGTTGTTAAATTTAGAAGCCGGTGTAGAACCGGTTGTTAAAGGGGCCGGCGGGTGGGCAAACTACGGTCCGCAGGCCACATCTGGCCTACGGGACCGTCCTGTCCGGCCCACCTGAGCTCCCAGCTGGGGAGCTCCCCCGGCCACTCCCCTGCTTCCCCCCCTCCTCGCAGAGCCCCAGTGCATTGAGTAGCATGGTAAGGGGGCCGGGGCTGGGAGGAGGGTTTGGATAAGGGGCAGGGAGCGGTTGGTGGGGGCGGAGGTTCTGGGGGGTCGGTCAGGGGACGGGGAATGGGTGGGGTTGGGTAGGTGTGGGAGTTCCGGGGGTTTGTCGGGGTGGTGGTGGATGGGGTCGAGGCAGTCAGAGAACAGGGAGCGAGGCGAGTTGGGTAGGGGGTGGGGTCCTGTGGGGCAGTTAGGGTGAGAGGGTTTCAGGAGGGGGTGGTCAGGGGACAAGGAGCGGGGGGGGTTGATGGGTTGCGGGTTCTGAGGGGGGCAGTCGGGAGCAGGACGTGAGTTGGGGTCGGATGGGTGCGGGGGGGAGACTGGAACGTGGGGCTTGTACTCACCGCACGGTTCCCTACCGGGTCTTCAGTGGCACTTCGGCGATGGGGCGGGGGGTCTTCACTCACTCCAGGTGAAGGACCCGCTGCCGAAATGGCGCCGAAAACCCGGAGCGAGTGAAGACCCCCCCGCTGCGAAAGTGCCGCTGAGGACCCGGTAGGGAACCGGTTATTAGGATTGTGGGAGCTCATCACTGGGG
>NW_020708499.1:0-4810 GCF_002925995.2 Terrapene triunguis
CCCCCCCCCAAGATTTGAAAGTATCTTGTCTCCTTATTGGTCCTTCGGGTCAGGTGTCAGCCAGGTTACCCGAGCCTCTTAACCCTTTACAGGTAAAAGGATTTTGAGTCTCTGGCTAGGAGGGATTCCATAGCACTGTACACAGGAGAGCTGCCACCCTTCCCTTTATAGTTATGACACGCCCCCCAAATCACAGATAGTGTTGGACGTTCGGTTCCACACTGGCTGTGATTTCTTCCTGGAGTTCTAGGAGAAAACAGAGTTAATAAGACACATGTATCTTTAGACATACTACTGATTATATAAAAACTAACAATATGTTTCATTCCAAGAACAATTGTTAACCAGTTAACTCTGGGAAACTTTCCCGAGAGAGTGCATCAGCCACTTTGTTAGAAGCTCCCGAAATGTGTTGTATTTCAAAATCAAAATCTTGGAGAGCTAAACTCCACTGAAGAAGTTTTTTGTTATTTCCCTTGGCGGTATGAAGCCACTGTAGCGCAGCATGGTCTGTTTGTAGTTGGAAACGCCGTCCCCAAACATATGGGCGTAGCTTTTCCAGCGCGTACACAATGGCGTAGCATTCCTTTTCGCTGATTGACCAGTGGCTTTCCCTCTCAGACAGTTTCTTGCTGAGAAACACGACAGGATGGAATTCTTGATCCGGTCCTTCCTGCATTAAAACTGCTCCCACGCCTCGCTCGGACGCATCTGTGGTTACTAGGAACGGTTTGTCAAAGTCCGGGGCCCTTAGCACAGGGTCAGACATGAGTGTTGCCTTAAGCTGGTTAAAGGCCTCTTGACACTCATCAGTCCACTGAACTGCATTTGGCTGTTTCTTTCTGGTTAGGTCTGTCAGCGGGGCGGCGATTTGGCTGTAGTGTGGTACAAATCGCCTATAATATCCGGCCAAGCCTAAGAAGGATTGGACCTGTTTCTTTGACTTTGGAACCGGCCACTTTTGGATAGCATCCACTTTGGCCTGTAGGGGATTTATAGTTCCTTGACCCACCTGGTGCCCCAAGTAAGTCACCCTGTTTTGGCCTATTTGACACTTTTTAGCCTTAACAGTTAGTCCTGCCTGTCGGATGCGCTCGAAGACTTTTTCCAGGTGCTCCAGGTGTTCTGTCCATGAATCAGAAAAAATGGCCACATCATCGAGGTAGGCAACTGCAGATTCTCCCAATCCCGCTAGGAGACCATCTACAAGTCTTTGGAAGGTGGCGGGTGCATTTCGCAACCCGAAAGGGAGTACATTGAATTCGTACACTCCTGCCTGGGTGACGAAGGCTGACCTTTCCTTAGCGGGTTCATCTAGTGGTACTTGCCAGTACCCTTTGGTTAAGTCTAAAGTAGAGATGAATTGGGCATGTCCCAATTTCTCCAATAGCTCATCTGTGCGTGGCATTGGATAGTTGTCAGGACGAGTTACAGCATTTAGCTTACGGTAGTCCACGCAAAAGCGTATTTCCCCATCTGGTTTGGGAACTAGAACCACTGGAGATGCCCATGCACTGGTAGAGGGGCAGATTATACCCATCTGTAGCATGTCCTGGATCTCCCTTTGTATAGCAGCTTGGGCATGAGGTGACTCCCGGTAGGGTGGGGTTCTAATTGGGTGAGCATTACCTGTGTCAATGGAGTGGTATGCCCGTTCGGTCCGTCCTGGAGTGGCTGAGAAAATCGGTGCAAAGCTTGTGCACAGCTCCTTGATCTGCTGTCGCTGCAGACGTCCCAGGGTCGTGGAGAGGTTCACCTCTTCCACGCCACCATTCCTTTTTCCTTCGTAGTAGACACCTGCCGGCCACTCCGCGTCATCTGTTTCCTGGGCTGTAAACTGGCAAACGTTTAATTCTCTGGAATAAAAGGGCTTAAGAGAATTAACATGGTATACCTTAGGCTTTATGTTGGAGGTGGGGGAGGCTATGAGATAGTTAACAGCTCCTAGGCGCTCCTGGACCGTGAATGGTCCTTCCCACGACGCTTCCATTTTATGGGCCTGGAGCGCCTTTAAGACCATGACTTGGTCTCCTACTTTGAAGGACCGTTCTCTGGAATGTTTATCATACCAGGCCTTTTGCTCTTCCTGAGCATCCTTTAGGTTTTCTTTAGCAAGGGCTAAAGAGTGTCGGAGGGTGTTTTGTAGGTTGCTTACAAAGTCTAGAATGTTAGTTCCTGGAGAAGGCGTAAACCCCGCCCATTGCTGCTTCACCAACTGTAATGGCCCCTTAACCTCGCGGCCATACACAAGTTCAAATGGTGAAAACCCTAAACTGGGATGTGGAACAGCCCTGTAGGCAAAAAGCAACTGCTGCAACACTAGGTCCCAATCATTGGAGTGTTCATTTACGAATTTACGTATCATGGCCCCCAAAGTTCCGTTAAACCTCTCCACCAGACCATTGGTTTGATGGTGATGAGGGGTGGCAACCAAGTGATTCACCCCATGAGCTTCCCACAGGTTTTTCATTTTCCCTGCCAGGAAATTAGTTCCCGAATCTGTAAGGATGTCGGAGGGCCAACCTACCCTGGCAAAAATGTCTGCTAATGCCTGGCACACACTTTTAGTCTTGGTGTTGCTTAAGGGTACAGCTTCCGGCCATCGGGTAGCAAAATCCATGAAAGTCAGTACGTACTGCTTTCCTCTGGGTGTCTTCTTTGGGAAAGGACCCAGAATATCCACAGCTACTCGCTGAAATGGGACCTCAATTATGGGTAGTGGCTGGAGAGGGGCTTTAACCTGGTCTTGGGGCTTTCCCACTCGTTGGCACACCTCACAAGACCGGACATAATTAGCAACGTCCTTGCCCATTCCCTCCCAGTGGAAGGACTTCCCCAACCGGTCTTTGCTTCTGTTCACCCCAGAATGGCCACTGGGATGATCATGGGCTAAGCTCAAGAGCTTTACCCGATACTTAGTGGGAACTACCAACTGTCTTTGAGGATGCCAGTCTTCCTGGTGCCCACCAGAAAGAGTCTCCTTGTATAAAAGTCCTTTTTCTACAACAAACCGGGATCGGTTAGAAGAGCTGAGAGGTGGTGGGGTGCTCCGCGCCGCCGCCCAAGCTTTCTGAAGGCTGTCATCTGCTTCCTGCTCAGCCTGGAACTGTTCCCTTGATGCTGGAGACATCAGTTCCTCCTTGGACTGTGGACTGGGGCTTGGTCCCTCTGGAAGCGATGCAGGTGCTGGGGCTGTTTCCATTGACTGTGAACCGCTGTCCTCTGGTGCACTATGTGGTATTTCAGGCTCTGGCTGAGCCTCCTGGGTAGGGTTATCTGCTACTTCCGCCAGTTCAGGCTCGCTGGTGCCCTCTGGCATTGGAGTTGTAGACGGGTTTGCAAGCGCTGGACTCAGTGCTGGCAATGGTTCTGGTGCTGGTTGTGTTGTCAGTTCCGGTTCCGGGACTGGCTTTGGCTGGGTCTCTGGGATTGGATCCACTACGGCTGTTGCAGTCGTTGGCAGGGGATCCGGTTCCACCACCTGTGTTTGGGTCTCCGGTAACACAGACGGGGCTCTGGTGGACGGCTCAGGAACAGGGATGGGGGTGAAAGCTTGCTTAGCCTGGCTGCGGGTGACTATTCCCACCCTCTTGGCTAGCTTCACATGGTTGGCCAAGTCTTCCCCCAGCAGCATGGGGATGGGATAATTGTCATAGACTGCAAAAGTCCACATTCCTGCCCAGCCCTTGTACTGGACATGCAACTGGGCTGTAGGCAAGGTTACAGACTGTGACACGAAGGGTTGAATTGTCACTGTAGCCTCCGGGTTGATGAGTTTGGGGTCCACTAAGGATTGGTGGATAGTTGACACTTGTGCCCCAGTATCCCTCCAAGCGATAACCTTCTTACCGCCCACTCTCAAGGTTTCCCTTCGCTCCGAGGGTATGAGAGAGGCATCTGGGTCTGGGGATCTTTGGTGTGACTGGGGTGTAATGAACTGTAATCGGTTGGGGTTCTTGGGGCAGTGAGCCTTTATATGCCCCAGTTCATTACATTTAAAACATCGCCCTGCTAAGGTATCACCGGGGCGATGTTGGTTGGTGGAGACTGGTGGGGTGGGGTGAGAAGGCGTCTGGGGTTTCCCTTGGGATGTGGGTGGGGCCTTGGGTTGTCCCCGGTGGTAAGGTTTTGTTTCGGCTTGCCCCTTCTGATATTCGCTCCAACTGCTACTAGCTTTTTTCTTTTCTGTCACCTCCACCCATTTGGCTCCAATCTCCCCCGCCTCGGTTACAGTTTTGGGCTTCCCATCTAGGATGTACCTTTCTATTTCCTCAGGAACACCCTCTAAAAACTGCTCCATTTGCAATAGGAAGGGTAACTCTTCCGTAGATTTAACATTTGCTCCTGATATCCAGGCATCCCAATTTTTTTGAATGTGGTAGGCATGCCGGGTAAATGACACATCTGGTTTCCACCTTAGGGCTCTGAACCGCCGACGGGCATGCTCAGGTGTTAGCCCCATTCTGATTCTGGCCTTGTTTTTAAAAAGTTCATAACTGTTCATGTGTTCCTTAGGCATTTCAGCCGCCACCTCTGCTAAGGGTCCACTGAGCTGCGGTCTCAGCTCTACCATGTACTGGGTTAGAGGGATGTTGTATCCAAGGCAGGCCCTTTCGAAATTTTCTAAGAAGGCCTCAGTATCATCGCCTGCCTTGTAGGTGGGGAATTTCCTGGGATGGGAAGTGGTACCTGGAGAGGAGTTGTTAGGATGATCTGCTGCATCCTGCCTAGTCCTTGCTGCTTCCAGTTCCATCTCTCTCTTGTGGGCCTCCTGTTTGGCTTTTTCTTCTCTTTCATGGGCCTCCTGTTT
>NW_020708500.1:0-4097 GCF_002925995.2 Terrapene triunguis
TCTATTGTTGTGTGCACTCTTCAATAAAGAGCTTGTATTGGACCTTGCTGGTGTTGCCTGTCTCTCACTCTGCGGTCAGACAACGAACCTTGCCGTCTGGGTTAAAAGTCCCTGACAAATTTGGCGACTCCGCCGGGACTCGTCTGACTCTCCGGTGCAGGATCAGACTCTGAAGCAACGCAGCGCGCATCCTCTGGCTTCGAGGAGTCTTGCCCGGTAACCTGATCCCTGCGTCGGTGATAAGGCGAGTCCTGTGAACCAGCTGAAGCCTTTAGAAACCCAGCAACATCCGCCTACCCGTTGAGTAGGGTCCAGGTCTTCGGGGTTCGAGTCCCTGGATAAGGTAAGCGATCGCCGGAGAGGGGTTAGAGTCCCCGGAGAGGGGTTAGAGTCCCCGGGAGAAGGGGTTAGAGTCCCTACAGGCTAAATGGGACAATTTGGCAGTAAGTGCCCAGGGGATGCCCCGTTGTCTCTGGTACTTTGAGATTGGAAGGAAATCTCTGAAACAACCGGTTTGACTAAATCTAAGATGAGAAACTTATGCCAAATTCAGTGGCCCTCCTTTACTACCCATTTGTCCCCGACTAAAGACTGGCCAAGGTGCGGAACCTTTTCTGCTGACAGGATGGATTCCCTCAGGGATATCCTGGTTGATCTTAGACTGGGACAAATGGATTATTTATTTGTATGGTATAACTATAAACCAAAAGAAAAACTGCTTTCGGCCCCAGCTGGCTGTGAAAAAATATAGACAGAGGCAAACCAAAGACAATACAAGTTACAAGTGCTGAGATTACATTTGCAAAGCTTAACTGTCCAGTGAGATCCAACAGTCTGCCTTTGAGACCCTGGAGCTGGCGTGGTTTGGGGACGCTGTAAAGAAGCCATAGGCAGCCGGCCTGGACTGGAATCTCTGAAAGAGACGGCGCAGGAGACCCCAGGGTGTAAAAGAACAGCCCTCCCAAGAGTGGAAGCAAGTCAGAGATTCTGGACAAGCTGTATACAGGATAATCTCCCGTCCACCTCTCCCCCTTCTCTGGACGTTATACAAAGACGTGGCCAGTCTGGACGTACATGTATCACTGTGTGTTTGAAAGCAGGAGTTAGAAGTAAAAGGCAATCAAAAGTCTGGGAAGTTAATTGTGTCCTTTTTTAAAGTAAGAATCTTTAAGCTGTGGATAGCTTTGGATCTGGAAGCAAGCCAGAAAGCATCTGTATTAATGCAGTTTTCTAACTAATAAGGTAGAAGCCACTGAAACCTGGGCTGCCTATGAAACAAATACAAGGAAATATGGGGTAATTCCTCTGTTTTGTCTAAAATCAACAAGAGTATGTGTATATAAAGGAAATATTTTAAGCAATGACTGACTACCCAGAAGGGGTAGACCTCTGTTCTTTTGTCTTTCAGATCATCAGAGAAAACGGATGCCAGCTGAACAGCATTCAATGTACCATGCATTTACTGGTACAATAGGAATTATTTTTGTGTTCTTTGTCCTGTCTTGTGGTGTTTGTCTTGTGGCCAGAATTGTTGGGTTTAATATTTTCATAAGACAGTCTAGTTCAAAATTAAATAGAAGGGTTAAATCAAAAAGCAGATACTTGTTTTATTCAACTTGGAATACAAAGTGTTTGGATAAATCAGGAAAATGTGATATACTAAAGTCTAATACATTTGCTTAAGTAAGAAAAAGAAACTTCATTGGCCAGCTTTTTTTTAATTGAAAGAATTGTTGTTAAAATTTGCATACCAACAGTCTTTGGAAGCAAGGACATGGAAGGTTAACCCACTCCCCATATTGCCCATGGGATCCTTCTGGCTACCTCAGAATTCTAGCCAGAGGGCTGGGGAGGGAGGAAAGCTATTGGACACCAGAGGTTGTACCAAGTGGACTCCTCAAAAGTGGGAGTGCTTGTCCTGGTTTGTTGCTCCAAAGCTCTGTATATAAGTTATTTTACTGGAAGGGTGTATATGGCATACATTAAATAATAAGACTAATGTACTGTATAATGGCAATGTGTATGTGTTCATTGTTGGGAAAAGGTGTATGAGTGAAGAGTGGAAGTTTCCTTTGTAGGTTAAAAGAAGCCAAAAAAAAAGAAGAAGGAAAAAGAACAGAACGAGTTAACTGAAAAAAATTAGCTAGCAAGCTCAGTCCAAATATAAAACGCTGGCCTCATCCAAGGACACTGCCCACAGCTAAGACTTGGCTGAAAGCCAAGAAAAAGGGGGGCCTGAATGTGCCCAAGCAACTATGAGATTTGCAAAACACTGCCAGGCATTAATGAAATGTGTTAGGTTTCTTTTCTCACAGATAAAAGAAGTGCTACCCAAAGACCCTAGCAGCCCTGCCATTCATTGAAAACAAGGAGACTGAGTCTACGTAAAGTCCATCAACGAAAGACTGCTTTGGCTCCACACTGGAAAGGCCCTTTCCAAGTCCTGTTAACCACCAACCCTGCTGTGAAGTGCCAAGGACTGCCTACCTGTACCCATGCTTCTCACTGCAAAAAGACCCCTCCACCTCGGGAGGACTCTCCGACTAATGATAAGCCTATTTCTCCTTCTAGCTCTGCTGTGTCTTCTGGACAGCAGGAAAAAGAAAAAAAAGAAAAAAAAAGACAAGGTGAAGTGCTAGTAACCTCTCCCTTGTCCACTGACAGACCTTGGATTTTCCTAGAAGAAGCAAAACCATTACAGGGTGATGTGCTAGTAACCTCTCCCCTGTATGATGCTGAACCACACTGTTTCAGAAAAAGAGAAGAAGGAACACTTGCTTCATTGAAACCACCAAAGTCCAGGGATTCCTGACTACAAGAAACATTAAGAACTAACCCTGGTGAAGAAACAAAGAATTATACACTGGCAGGAAAAAGCTTGTGGGACCCATGCTTGGGAATGTGGTATAGTACTACACCAAAAAAAAATATATTAGGATATCAATGAACTGTGATTAACACTACACTAGGGACTGTTAGATTTTCATTACCCTTATCCAGTTTCCAAATTACCTCTACATACCCAAATTGCTCAAAGGGGGCTGCCATTAGATTAGCACAACAGAGGGCTTGGGTTATTTTCTATAGAAAGAAGAGAGACTTGACCGGATCCCTTTGGGATGGGGCCAATAGTACAGCAGAAGTTTGGAATATTTTTAAGAACCAAAAACATAATAAGAAATTGGGGCAACTAAAGAAGGCCACAGGCCTTATTTCTGGGGCACAGCTAACCCAGGTACAGGCTGGAATTGGTGAGTTACATGTTTTCTCCTCCCTTAGTTCTATGACCCAGAAGTTGCTGACAGAGATGGTATTGAATATCACTGAGGCTGGGAAGGCATTGCAGTGGGATCTAGCATGTTCAGGCTTGGCCCACTGCCCTTACAGACACATCAGGAGTACCATCTGATCTGTGGCCATGAAGACATACTTGAAGACTTTCTGGGTGGAAGTGCGGACATTCTCAATGCTCCTTCCAAGCATATGGACCGGTTGGGGGGGGGTGTGGGCTCCCACATACCGAATCCTGCCGGGTCCATGGGGAGGATGCATGTGAAATTGGGTAATTCACCGAGACATCTGGGAAATTAGACTACCGCCAAAGCCTTGGTGGATTTGGCAGCTGAACAGTGAAAACTAAGGCAGATGGTTTTCCAGAACCGCTTGGCTCTAGATATCTTACTGGCCTCTCAGGGAGGAACATGTGCATTAATTGGACAGGAATGCTGTGTGTATGTCCCAGACGTTTATAATGCCACTTGGAAAAAGCAAACCACCTTATGAAGGTAGCAAAGGACCATGGAGGGAAGCGGATTAAGTCCTGGTGGAGTAACCTGTTCAATTGAATTCCAAATATAGGTGGTTGGCTCCATAATGTACTCCGAAGCGCTGTTGTAATTATATGCGGCCTACTGGCCTTGTATGTAATAATAAAAGTTGAATGTTGGATGGGTACCAAGGTGTGTTCTGCCCAAAAGTAACCAACCCCAAGCTTACCGCTCATTAGTTGTCCCAGGAGTCCCTCCAAGGTACTCCAGGGACAAAAGGGGGGACTGTTAGGCCCAAAAATATGGAGTATAGAACATTGTTTGGCCAGC
>NW_020708501.1:0-1755 GCF_002925995.2 Terrapene triunguis
TTGCAAGGCTCTTTTCAAATGCATCAGTATGGTCTAATAAAAGCAGTTAAAATGCCTGGTCTTCTTTTGTGAATTAATTTCCTCTTTTACTATCCTACAATTTTAAGGGATCATTCAGTTGGTCAGGTAGCTGCATTGATAATATGGTATAAAAGCCTAGAAAGATAGAACTCAATCATTTCATTAAGAAATTTACATCAGAAATTGTCTAAATGGTGTCAAGTATCAGAGGGGTAGCCGTGTTAGTCTGGATCTGTAAAAAGCGACAAAGAGTCCTGTGGCACCTTATAGACCAACAGACGTATTGGAGCATAAATGTCTAAATCGTGTAGATTCTGGGAGGTGATTTCTGTGTTTTTTTCAGGCATTTCCCCAATAGATTGAAGATTAGGAACATTTTTCCCATAGTGAAGTTGATGTGTATTGCATGTTTTGTGAAAACAGAAAAAAGAACAAACTCAGGACAGAAAAATTTAATCCATTACACATGAAGGATAAAGCCTATGGGCCTGGTTTTTCTTTTTGTTTTCTTTTGTTTTCTTCTTTTTTAGTTACCCCATTATAAAACCATTGACTCGTTTAGAGTAATGTCAGATTTATACAGTATAAGTGATACTAGAATCAGGCTTTCTGAAATTATTAAATACCTGGAGGGGTTCACATAAACTTTGATCACCTTTTTAAAGGGAAAACATTACCCACTTGCCAGCACACAGGTATACAGGGAGACTTACAAGTAAAAGAGAGCCATCTGCAGACGATTGTCCTGGTTAATGGGAGTCATCAAGATTCCAAACCACCATTAATGGCCCACACTTTGCATAATTACAATAGGCCCTCAGAGTTATATTTCATATTTCTAGTTTCAGATACATGAGTGGTACATTTATACAAATAGGATGACCACACTCAGTAGATTATAAGCTTTGTAATGATACCTTACAAGAGACCTTTTGCATGAAGCATATTCCAGTTACATTATATTTAACTCATTAGCATATTTTCATAAAATCATATAGAGTGCAACATCACACAATGGATTTGGCCTGATGTGAGGGGTTCTCTCCAGATGCTGTTTTTAAACCGGTCTCAGAAAATAGCTCACGAACAAGAGAAGCGGCTAATCAAACCTGAGAGTGACAAATGGTGAACACTTGGGTTTCTGGAATGGCAAAGAACCCTTACCATGGGCTTGGGTGCCATGAGGGTTCTCTAAGAGACGGGAAGCATCACCAAGTTAAGGGCTCCAGAGAAACTGGCCAATATTTTCAAACTTTAGGATGCCTGAATTTCAGCCCCTAAACCCACTTTTAAGCAACTAACTAAAAGTGACCTGATTTCCATAGGTGCTGAGCACTCAAAACTCCTAGTGAAATCAACAGGAGCTGTGGGTGCTCAGCTCCTCTTCAAATCAGGCCACTTATAAGTTATTTAGGTGCCTAATTTAAGGCATCTAATTTTCAAAATGTAACCAAAGCCTATTTCATGCCGTTACAGGATGAGTTTTGCTAATAGCAGATATCACTGACTAAAAATCCAACACAAACAGTGAATCAATGGGAATGATGTCATCAAAGGATGACATATCCCCTCTGGCTTGGGTAACAATTGAAGTAGCTGCCCATTGGTTCTCAGACAACCAATCAGAAAGTATGTTTTCTCTGTCTGCACTGAGGTTATAAAAGGCTGCAGGCTCAGACAGGGTCAGCATACTACTGTGGTGATTTCAAGAGGTGGCTTAGCCAAGCCACACTT
>NW_020708502.1:0-1551 GCF_002925995.2 Terrapene triunguis
CTCCGCTCTGCCTTCAGAGCTGGGTGCCCGGCAGGCCACTGCTCTCCTCTCTGCCTTCAGAGCCGGGTGCCCGGCAGGCCGCTGCTGCTCTCCGCTCTGCCTTCAAAGCTGGGTGGCGGCTATGTACTTGTGTGTGCCGGGGGGAAGGGCGTAAACGACTACAGACACAAAGAAGGGGCAGCGCCGCCCAGAGGATTCAGGGGGCCTGGGGCAAAGCAATTTTGGGGGCCCCTTCCATAAAAAAAGTTGCAATACTATAGAATACTATATTCTCACGGGGGCCCCTGCGGGGCCCGGGGCCTGGGGCAAATTGCCCCACTTGCCCCCCCACCTCTGGGCGGCCCTGAGAAGGGGGGCCTGATCAAATAAGTTTGAGAACCACTGGTTTACGGAGTGCATCGGGATGGGTGGACGGAGGCCCGGTAGCAATGCAAAGGGTCAGGAATATTCTAAGTGTAATAGAGCAGTTCCCTTCCTGGCGCTTCGTCCTGACTGTGTTGGGGGCCCGGCCAGGGCACCGACGCGCTGCCTAGGGTTATGTGTAGTGCTCAGCAGTTACATGCTCCTTGGTCAGAAAACGGCCCTGGCTCTATTAAGAACTCACTCTGGCTGTGAGCTTAGAAGCAGTATGCCACTTTTTGCTGTCTGCTGCCACCCAGTGGAAGAGTTGTGTAACTGCCGCACACATCTTGATCAAGTTCCATAGCTGATTGAAAGCCAAACGATGGCATCTAGTGACTGGCCTGAGCCCCTGGTGGTGCAGACACTCACCACCCAAGGGGGAATGTGGGGAGGGTCTGTGGCTCAGGGAATGCACAGGGGACTGCTTCAGGGCATACTTGCCCCCTTCTTGCTGCCCACTCATGTTGAAAACAGGGCAGGGGGAGGAAGGGGAGGCTGTGCAGTCCCCTTAAATGACAGACAGCCAGACTGGCAGAGGCTAGACAAGCTCACCGCTCATGGAAGAAGAAAACATAGATGGTTCCGATAGATGCCATGATCCAGATGATCCAGCGCATGTGGGAGGCCCAGGGACCCAACTCCCGTAGGTTCAACCTGGAAAAAAAACCATAGAGACTGAAAGATGAAAGAGCCATCATGAAGCAGAGAACAGCAGCTGGCCATGAGAAACCAACCGGGGAAGCAGCGGGTTTGAAATCTATGCTGAGAGGCAGTCACTGATGGATGCGGGAGTGCAGGGAGGAGAGAAAGCCTCCAAAAAAGAAAGGAAATTGAAACATACAGGAAGTTCACATTGCTGGCACCCTAGGGCACTGCTGGGAGGAAGCTCACATTGCTGGCACCCCAGGAAGCTCTCTCATCCTTCTATTTCTAAAATTCTAGAAGGCAGCAGAGACCCAGCAAAGCCAGAGCCCTGCCAGCCAGTCTTACAAATAAAGGACTATTTGAGGATAAATATGATGCCCAGTTTTGGAATAATCACCAGTGCTGCTGAAGGAACAGCTTTCCTCACCTTATTCTGGATAAAATCAGTCTGTGATGACCTGCTTGTGCCGGAGGTGAGTTGGGAAGCAAATGTCCCCAGACTTT
>NW_020708503.1:0-1413 GCF_002925995.2 Terrapene triunguis
TGCTCTCCGCTCTGCCTTCAGAGCTGGGTGCCCGGCAGGCCACTGCTGCTCTCCGCTCTGCCTTCAGAGCCGGGTGCCCGGCAGGCCACTGCTGCTCTCCGCTCTGCCTTCAAAGCTGGGTGGCGGCTATGTACTTGTGTGTGCCGGGGGGATGGGCGTAAACGACTACAGACACAAAGAAGGGGCAGGGCCGCTCAGAGGATTCAGGGGGCCTGGGGCAAAGCAATTTCGGGGGCCCCTTCCATAAAAAAAGTTGCAATACTATAGAATACTATATTCTCATGGGGGCCTGGGGCAAATTGCCCCACTTGCCCCCCCCCCCCGGGCGGCTCTGAGAAGGGGGGCCTGATCAAATAAGTTTGAGAACCACTGGTTTACGGAGTGCATCGGGATGGGTGGATGGAGGCCCGGTAGCAATGCAAAGGGTCTTGGTCAGAAAACGGCCCTGGCTCTATTAAGAACTCACTCTGGCTGTGAGCTTAGAAGCAGTATGCCACTTTTTGCTGTCTGCTGCCACCCAGTGGAAGAGTTGTGTAACTGCCGCACACATCTTGATCAAGTTCCATTGCTGATTGAAAGCCAAACGATGGCATCTGGTGACTGGCCTGAGCCGCTGGTGGTGCAGACACTTACCACCCAAGGGGGAATGTGGGGAGGGTCTGTGGCTCAGGGAATGCACAGGGGACTGCTTCAGGGCATACTTGCCCCCTTCTTGCTGCCCACTCATGTTGAAAACAGGGCAGGGGGAGGAAGGGGAGGCTGTGCAGTCCCCTTAAATGACAGACAGCCAGACTGGCAGAGGCTAGACAAGCTCACCGCTCATGGAAGAAGAAAACATAGATGGTTCCGATAGATGCCATGATCCAGATGATCCAGCGCATGTGGGAGGCCCAGGGACCCAACTCCCGTAGGTTCAACCTGAAAAAAAACCCATAGAGACTGAAAGATGAAAGAGCCATCATGAAGCAGAGAACAGCAGCTGGCCATGAGAAACCAACCGGGGAAGCAGCGGGTTTGAAATCTATGCTGAGAGGCAGTCACTGATGGATGCGGGAGTGCAGGGAGGAGAGAAAGCCTCCAAAAAAGAAAGGAAATTGAAACATACAGGAAGTTCACATTGCTGGCACCCTAGGGCACTGCTGGGAGGAAGCTCACATTGCTGGCACCCCAGGAAGCTCTCTCATCCTTCTATTTCTAAAATTCTAGAAGGCAGCAGAGACCCAGCAAAGCCAGAGCCCTGCCAGCCTGTCTTACAAATAAAGGACTATTTGAGGATAAATATGATGCCCAGTTTCGGAATAATCACCAGTGCTGCTGAAGGAACAGCTTTCCTCACCTTATTCTGGATAAAATCAGTCTGTGATGGCCTGCTTGTGCCGGAGGTGAGTTGGGAAGCAAATGTCCCCAGACTTT
>NW_020708504.1:0-2337 GCF_002925995.2 Terrapene triunguis
CTGTCAGCATTCACAGACCACAGTAAGAACAGACCCAGTTCGTCACATCTCCCCCCTTCGAGACCGAACTGAGCGGGGTCACTTCAGCCAGTGACCCGGGGAAGTTCGAACCTACCCCCGTTCCCATGGATGCCCCCGCATCCCTCCCATTCCTTGGTGAGAATTACACCAGGCCCCTCCAGTTTCACGTCCCCCCCCTTAGGTCGGGGTGCTCGAGGGCATTCGCAGTTCGCATGTGGGAAGGGTTATGCGGCCTGTGCCCTTTTCCCACCCCAATACCCCTGGGGTTCCAACTGGGCTGGGGTCTTCTCCCAGCGCTCCAGTCTGGAGGTCTGTGCTTCGGGCTCTCTTGGTTCAGAGCCCCCCTTTTAACCTTGGCCACCCTCCGGAAAGGCTCCTCTATCCTGGGTAAGGGTCCTAAAGCCGTTTTCCCCTTGTCCCGGGCCTTCCTCCCCCTCTGACAGGGGTCACAGGATCGGCAGTACTGCCGGACAGTAACAAAGACCCCAGGCCAGTAAAAGCTCCGTAGCAGCCTCTGCTGGGTACGCCAGGTTCCCTGGTGCCCTGAGAGGGGAATGTCATGGGCCCGGTACAGCAGCTGGCGGCGATACTTTTGGGGTACCACCAGCTGCCTCCTGATCCCCCCTGACTCCATCTTCCCTGGGGGAGCCCATTCTCGGTACAGGAACCCCTTCTCCCACAGGAACCTTTTCTGGCCACCTCTCCCCATGGTCTGTACCGCACCGAGGTCGGCCAGGTCCCTTATCTTCCGCAAGGAGGGATCTTTTTGCACCTCGGCCTGGAACTCAGCAGCTGGGACAGGGATGGCTACCTGCTCTCTCTCGCCGGCTGGGTCTGAAGCCGCAGCCTCCCTGAGCCGTGTCCCTGGGCGTTCCCTCCCCACCAGGTTAGGGTCCTGCGCCTCGGGCAAGGCACCCTCCCCAAGGTCAGGGCGCAGTGCTCCTCGCCGGCTCTGACTGTGGGTCACAACCAGTGCATTCTGGGGGTTGCTTGGCCAGTCCTCCAGGTCCCCCCCCATCAACACCTCAGTGGGCAAATACGGGTGTACCCCCACGTCCTTGGGGCCCTCCTTGGGCCCCCACTTCAGGCGTACCCTCGCCACAGGTACCTTGAATGGGGTCCCACCCACCCCCGTCAGAGTCAGGAAGGTGTTGGGCACCATCCGATCTGAGGCCACCACCTCGGGCCGGACCAGTGTCACCTCTGCGCCCGTATCCCAGTATCCATCGACCTTCCTCCCATCCACCTCCAGGGGAACAAGGTACTCTCTCCGGAGGGACCGCCCCGCGCCCACCGTATAAACCAAAAACCCTGAGTCTGGAGCATTCAGCCCCCCAGAGGAGCTGGCCTGGAGCTCTCCTTCCTCCTTAGCAGGTGGTGTTCTGCCAGCCCCCCTTCCCTGGGAGTGCCGCCTCTCGCCCGGCTGGGTCTCTACCCAGTCAACCCTCTGTGGGTCTGGTCTGCTCAGTCTGTCCCTGAGTCTGGGGCACTGGGCCCGTATGTGACCTCTCTGGTCACAGTGATAGCAGACCATGTCCCAGGTGTCCCCTCGAGCCGGTCGGTTGTCCCTGACCCTGGGCATTCCCCATGGGAAGGGATTCCCCACATTCCCCTTTTGGGAAGTACCCGGGTGACTCTCTCTCTGCATCGCAGCGGGCCTGCTCCTTTGGGACTCCTCCCTGCCAGCCCCTGACCGGCTCTTCACAAACTCATCGGCCAGCCGGCCTGCATGTCGCGGGTTCTCTGGTTTTTTATCCACCAACCACAGCCTCAGGTCGGATGGGCACCGCTCATACAGTTGCTCCAATACCAGCAGTTTAACCAGGTCCCCCTTTGTCTGGGCCCCATCAGCCCACTTGCTGGCGTATCCCTCCATGCGGACGGCTAGTTGCAGATATGAGATCTCAGGGGTTTTATCCTGACTCCGGAACCTTTCCCGGTACATCTCAGAAGTCAGCCCAAACTCACGGAGCAGGGCCTTTTTGAATAGTTCGTAGTCCCCTTTCTCCGCCTCGTCCAGTTGGCGGTACAATGCCACGGATTTGGGGTCCAGTAAGGGGGTGAGAACCCGGAGTCTGTCCGCAGGATCAACCTGGTGCAGCTCGCAGGCCGTCTCAAAGGCATCCAGGAAGTCATCCATGTCCTCCCCCTCCTTACGTGGGGCCAGGATGCACTTATCAAAGCTCCGTGCAGTCCTGGGTCCCCCCTCACTCACCGCAGCCGGGGTCTCGCGGCCCTTCAGCCTCGCCAGCTCCCGTTCCTGCTGACGCTGTCTCTCATTCTCCTCCCGTTCATGACGCCTCTGTCTCTCATTCT
>NW_020708505.1:0-2365 GCF_002925995.2 Terrapene triunguis
CTGTCAGCATTCACAGACCACAGTAAGAACAGACCCAGTTCGTCACATCTCCCCCCTTCGAGACCGAACTGAGCGGGGTCACTTCAGCCAGTGACCCGGGGAAGTTCGAACCTACCCCCGTTCCCATGGATGCCCCCGCATCCCTCCCATTCCTTGGTGAGAATTACACCAGGCCCCTCCAGTTTCACGTCCCCCCCCTTAGGTCGGGGTGCTCGAGGGCATTCGCAGTTCGCATGTGGGAAGGGTTATGCGGCCTGTGCCCTTTTCCCACCCCAATACCCCTGGGGTTCCAACTGGGCTGGGGTCTTCTCCCAGCGCTCCAGTCTGGAGGTCTGTGCTTCGGGCTCTCTTGGTTCAGAGCCCCCCTTTTAACCTTGGCCACCCTCCGGAAAGGCTCCTCTATCCTGGGTAAGGGTCCTAAAGCCGTTTTCCCCTTGTCCCGGGCCTTCCTCCCCCTCTGACAGGGGTCACAGGATCGGCAGTACTGCCGGACAGTAACAAAGACCCCAGGCCAGTAAAAGCTCCGTAGCAGCCTCTGCTGGGTACGCCAGGTTCCCTGGTGCCCTGAGAGGGGAATGTCATGGGCCCGGTACAGCAGCTGGCGGCGATACTTTTGGGGTACCACCAGCTGCCTCCTGATCCCCCCTGACTCCATCTTCCCTGGGGGAGCCCATTCTCGGTACAGGAACCCCTTCTCCCACAGGAACCTTTTCTGGCCACCTCTCCCCATGGTCTGTACCGCACCGAGGTCGGCCAGGTCCCTTATCTTCCGCAAGGAGGGATCTTTTTGCACCTCGGCCTGGAACTCAGCAGCTGGGACAGGGATGGCTACCTGCTCTCTCTCGCCGGCTGGGTCTGAAGCCGCAGCCTCCCTGAGCCGTGTCCCTGGGCGTTCCCTCCCCACCAGGTTAGGGTCCTGCGCCTCGGGCAAGGCACCCTCCCCAAGGTCAGGGCGCAGTGCTCCTCGCCGGCTCTGACTGTGGGTCACAACCAGTGCATTCTGGGGGTTGCTTGGCCAGTCCTCCAGGTCCCCCCCCATCAACACCTCAGTGGGCAAATACGGGTGTACCCCCACGTCCTTGGGGCCCTCCTTGGGCCCCCACTTCAGGCGTACCCTCGCCACAGGTACCTTGAATGGGGTCCCACCCACCCCCGTCAGAGTCAGGAAGGTGTTGGGCACCATCCGATCTGAGGCCACCACCTCGGGCCGGACCAGTGTCACCTCTGCGCCCGTATCCCAGTATCCATCGACCTTCCTCCCATCCACCTCCAGGGGAACAAGGTACTCTCTCCGGAGGGACCGCCCCGCGCCCACCGTATAAACCAAAAACCCTGAGTCTGGAGCATTCAGCCCCCCAGAGGAGCTGGCCTGGAGCTCTCCTTCCTCCTTAGCAGGTGGTGTTCTGCCAGCCCCCCTTCCCTGGGAGTGCCGCCTCTCGCCCGGCTGGGTCTCTACCCAGTCAACCCTCTGTGGGTCTGGTCTGCTCAGTCTGTCCCTGAGTCTGGGGCACTGGGCCCGTATGTGACCTCTCTGGTCACAGTGATAGCAGACCATGTCCCAGGTGTCCCCTCGAGCCGGTCGGTTGTCCCTGACCCTGGGCATTCCCCATGGGAAGGGATTCCCCACATTCCCCTTTTGGGAAGTACCCGGGTGACTCTCTCTCTGCATCGCAGCGGGCCTGCTCCTTTGGGACTCCTCCCTGCCAGCCCCTGACCGGCTCTTCACAAACTCATCGGCCAGCCGGCCTGCATGTCGCGGGTTCTCTGGTTTTTTATCCACCAACCACAGCCTCAGGTCGGATGGGCACCGCTCATACAGTTGCTCCAATACCAGCAGTTTAACCAGGTCCCCCTTTGTCTGGGCCCCATCAGCCCACTTGCTGGCGTATCCCTCCATGCGGACGGCTAGTTGCAGATATGAGATCTCAGGGGTTTTATCCTGACTCCGGAACCTTTCCCGGTACATCTCAGAAGTCAGCCCAAACTCACGGAGCAGGGCCTTTTTGAATAGTTCGTAGTCCCCTTTCTCCGCCTCGTCCAGTTGGCGGTACAATGCCACGGATTTGGGGTCCAGTAAGGGGGTGAGAACCCGGAGTCTGTCCGCAGGATCAACCTGGTGCAGCTCGCAGGCCGTCTCAAAGGCATCCAGGAAGTCATCCATGTCCTCCCCCTCCTTACGTGGGGCCAGGATGCACTTATCAAAGCTCCGTGCAGTCCTGGGTCCCCCCTCACTCACCGCAGCCGGGGTCTCGCGGCCCTTCAGCCTCGCCAGCTCCCGTTCCTGCTGACGCTGTCTCTCATTCTCCTCCCGTTCATGACGCCTCTGTCTCTCATTCTCCTCCCGTTCATGACGCCTCTGTCTCTC
>NW_020708506.1:0-1307 GCF_002925995.2 Terrapene triunguis
CGCCTCTGTCTCTCATTCTCCTCCCGTTCATGACGCCTCTGTCTCTCTTCATGCTGCCTCTGTCTCTCTTCATGCTGCCTCTGCTGTTCACGATCCTCCAGCTCTCTCAGTTTTAGCTCTTTCTCCCATCCCAGCCCATTCCGCTCCACGGATGCCGCGCGTGGCCGGGAGGATCCCCTGCTGGCCGGCGAGCGTGGCCGGGAGGATCCCCTGCTGGCCGGGGGGGTCACTGCGCCCTCGGTATTTGCTGGGCTCCTCCCCACCCTTCCCCTAGGCATAGGAAGGAGGGGTCTCGGGAAGCCCTCAGCAGCCGGCTGACCACTCCCAGCTGGGACAGACTCTGAGGCCTGCGCTGCATCTGCCAGGCTGCTTCCCTCAGCGCCAGGGATCAGTTCATTCGCGCGATCTCGCTTCTCCAGCTGGGCAATGAGCTGTTCTTTGGTGAGCTTCCCAATGCGCACCCCCCTCTGCTTGCACAGCTCCACCAGGTCACTCTTAAGCCGATTGGCATACATCTTCCTGCTGGCCACTCACAGGCCTGTGTGCTCACCGCTTCCCACAGTTTCCAGGGAGACCCCTAGTGTGCCAGCCCTTCTCGAGGTCACCACCTCTCTGCCAGGGTCGAGCTGCAGACTCCTCCGCCCCTGGGACCACTCGCTGCGATCCCCCGGTGGACCCTGTTACTGCAAAAGTCCTTCTCGCTGGTCACACACTCCCAGGGGTGATAACCGTCTTTCTCTGACTCCTCAGCACGCCTGGTCCCCGTCAATCCCCCTTCGTTTTACTTCTCCCCAGTCACTTACTGCAGGAAGCACCGTCCACGGGGTGCAGTAGATCCCACCGCTACCACCAGTTGTCACGGAGTATGGGGGGACTCAGGGCCCTGCACCCCCGGCGTCCTGCGATTCACCATGACTCTCAGCCAGCCAGTAAAGCAGAAGGTTTATTTAGATGACAGGAATACAGTCCAAGACAGGCCTTGCAGGCACAGACAACAGGATACCCCACAGTTAGGTCCATCTTGGGGTCCTTGGGCACCCCAGCCCACCTCCTGGGGTCAGAGCCCTCCCTGCCTTCCAGCCACCTCACCAGCCAGCTTCCCAGACTCTGCCTTCAGCGACCCCACCCACAGCCTTTGTTCAGTCTCCCGGGCAAAGGTGTCACCTGGTCCCAGCCCCCTCCTGGGTTCTCATGTTACAGGCTCAGGTATTTTCAGTCAGTCTCCCATCCCCCAAGGCCGACCATCCCAGCCACACTCCCCTGTCAGCATTCACAGACCACAGTAAGAACAGACCCAGTTCGTCACA
>NW_020708507.1:0-1294 GCF_002925995.2 Terrapene triunguis
AGCCTTCCTGTGGACTCTCCATACTGCCACTGACTCATGGACACTGTTGTGACGGGTTGGATCACAGAAACCCCCTTGGGAGCTGCCACCCGATGTGCAAAGGCTACCCCTGCTTCTGTTTTCCCTGCCAGCTCAGGACTCCAGCCCCCTGTCTTGCTGAGCGAGACACTCCAGTCTGGCTCCAGCACCGACCCAGGGTCTGAATCACTTGTCCCAAAGCTGCAAGTTTACCCGAAAACAGCTCACAGGAGTGTGCTTGTCTTTAGCACTCAGATGCTCAACTCCCAATGGGGTCTAAACCCAGATAAATCCGTTTTACCCTGCATAAAGCTTATGCAGGGCAAACTCATAAATTGTTCGCCCTCTATAACACTGATAGAGAGATATGCACAGCTGTTTGCTCCCCCAGGTATTAATATATACTCCGAGTAAATTACTAAATAAAAAGTGATTTTATTAAATACAGACAGTAGGAAGTAGTTCAAAGTAGTAACAGACAGAACAAAGTAAGTCACAAGCAAAATAAAATAAAATGCGCAAATCTATGCCTAATCAAACTAAATACAGATAATCTCACCCTCAGAGATGCTTCAGTAAGTTTTTCTCAGACTGGACACCTTCCAGGCCTGGGCACAATTCTTTCCCTTGGTACAGCTCTTGTTCCAGCTTAGGTGTTATCTAGGGGATTCTCCATGATGGCTCCTCTCTCTCTCTCTTCTGTTCCACCCCTTTATATATCTTTTGCATAAAGCGGGAACCCTTTGTCCCTCTGGGTTTCCACCCCCCCTCACTGGAAAAGCACCAGGTTAAAGATGGATTCCAGTTCAGGTGACATGATCACATGTCACTGCAAGACTTCATTACTCACTTGCCAGCACACACATATACAGGAAGACTCACAGGTAAACACAGTCATCTGCAGACAATGGTCCTTGTTAATGGGAGTCATCAAGATTCCAAACCATCATTAATGGCCCACACTTTACATAATTACAATAGGCCCTCAGAGTTACATTTTATATTTCTAGTTTTAGATACAAGAGTGGTACATTTATACAAATCAGATGATCATACTTGGTAGATTATAAGCTTTGTAATGATACCTTACAAGAGACCTTTTGCATGAAGCATATCCCAGTTACGTTACATTCACTTATTACCGTATTTTCTCTAAAACTATCCCAGTTACATTATATTGACTTATTATCAAGTTTTTATAAAACCATATAGACTGCACAACGTCACATGTGACGCTCACTGCTAACACTTCAGGTACAACAATGGAAAAGCCAGA
>NW_020708508.1:0-1283 GCF_002925995.2 Terrapene triunguis
AGCCTTCCTGTGGACTCTCCATACTGCCACTGACTCATGGACACTGTTGTGACGGGTTGGATCACAGAAACCCCCTTGGGAGCTGCCACCCGATGTGCAAAGGCTACCCCTGCTTCTGTTTTCCCTGCCAGCTCAGGACTCCAGCCCCCTGTCTTGCTGAGCGAGACACTCCAGTCTGGCTCCAGCACCGACCCAGGGTCTGAATCACTTGTCCCAAAGCTGCAAGTTTACCCGAAAACAGCTCACAGGAGTGTGCTTGTCTTTAGCACTCAGATGCTCAACTCCCAATGGGGTCTAAACCCAGATAAATCCGTTTTACCCTGCATAAAGCTTATGCAGGGCAAACTCATAAATTGTTCGCCCTCTATAACACTGATAGAGAGATATGCACAGCTGTTTGCTCCCCCAGGTATTAATACATACTCTGAGTAAATTACTAAATAAAAAGTGATTTTATTAAATACAGACAGTAGGATTTAAGTGGTTCAAAGTAGTAACAGACAGAACAAAGTAAGTCACAAGCAAAATAAAATAAAATGCGCAAATCTATGCCTAATCAAACTAAATACAGATAATCTCACCCTCAGAGATGCTTCAGTAAGTTTTTCTCAGACTGGACACCTTCCAGGCCTGGGCACAATTCTTTCCCTTGGTACAGCTCTTGTTCCAGCTTAGGTGTTATCTAGGGGATTCTCCATGATGGCTCCTCTCTCTCTCTCTTCTGTTCCACCCCTTTATATATCTTTTGCATAAAGCGGGAACCCTTTGTCCCTCTGGGTTTCCACCCCCCCTCACTGGAAAAGCACCAGGTTAAAGATGGATTCCAGTTCAGGTGACATGATCACATGTCACTGCAAGACTTCATTACTCACTTGCCAGCACACACATATACAGGAAGACTCACAGGTAAACAGCCATCTGCAGACAATGGGAGTCATCAAGATTCCAAACCATCATTAATGGCCCACACTTTACATAATTACAATAGGCCCTCAGAGTTACATTTTATATTTCTAGTTTTAGATACAAGAGTGGTACATTTATACAAATCAGATGATCATACTTGGTAGATTATAAGCTTTGTAATGATACCTTACAAGAGACCTTTTGCATGAAGCATATCCCAGTTACGTTACATTCACTTATTACCGTATTTTCTCTAAAACTATCCCAGTTACATTATATTGACTTATTATCAAGTTTTTATAAAACCATATAGACTGCACAACGTCACATGTGACGCTCACTGCTAACACTTCAGGTACAACAATGGAAAAGCCAGA
>NW_020708509.1:0-2128 GCF_002925995.2 Terrapene triunguis
CCCCAAGGCCTGATTTTCAGAAGCACTGAGCACCCATAACCCCTTTGTGAAGTCAGTGGGAGCTATTGGTGCTCAGCACTTCTGAAAGCCTGACCACAGATTTAGAGGCCACTCCTGAAATGTCTAGTTCTTAACTGTTCTGTGCCTCAGTTTCCCTACATGTAGACTAGGCATAATGGTACTTTGCACATCCTTGCAAAACGTGGCTGACATCCTCAGAGCTGTGCAAATATTGTTTCTGAGTGGCAGTTCTTACTGCAGAGAGCTCCTCAAAGAAGGAATACAGATGCAGAACTAATACCCTACCGTCCTGCTGCAGTTATCAGTTAGAGTCGGGAATGCCCACAAAACCCACCTAACCAGAACTGGCTACAAAGATTGACCTGTGGAAAATAAAGCCAGAGAGCAAAATTCACGATGGCTATTGCCTTGGAAAACAGGCGGCATGCAGCCGATCCACTGAAATATCAGCATGTGCAAAGTGAGACGATTAATTAGCTGGAATCTAAAAGGGCGGCTAAATGCATTCGGAGTGAGCGCCAATGGGAAGGTCATGTCGGAAAACCTTTGTTTTTCCCGAACTCATAACAGAGGTAGGATTGGCCAATCATTAGCACAAATGCAAACGAGGCTGCTGCACTGAACCCAGGCCCTGGTGGTCGGCTCAAACTGCAGCACTAGGACCCTACCTGGCATGCGTTTTATATGTGCTACTGGACACGGTGCAAAACAGATGTGAGCTCTCGGGGCCAATTACCTGAGAGAGAAACCCTGCGCAATGGCACAGAATGAGAGATTTGCCCCCTTTACTCAACAAAGATGTGAACGTGAAGGTAAAGGGGCAGCCTACCTGATTCTGCAAATATCTCGTCTCCAACTGGTACAGAAATGCGGCCTGCAAAAATCAGTGAATCAGACTGAGATCAGGGGACCGTTCAGAGCAGAGTCTAGAGATTACAGGAGAAGCAGAAAGCACAGTGCCCAGCTGGTGTTCCTGGGGCACAGGAAGGAGGGTCTGGTTTGGACGGCATCACTGCGGCTGGGGGTGCAGGACAAAAACGAACTTCCAGTGCCATTCAAAAGACCTAGCGGGTAACAGAGCCCAGGGCTAACTGCAAGTCAGGGTGAGATGCCGGATTCATCCTGCTCCCCACATTAAACCTACTAAGGCAGCTTGGTAAACTGGTAAACCAAAATTTAGCAGCCCCGGCACAAAAACCCTTAAGATGCTCTTGGACACTAGGGAAAAAATAACAGTAGTAATAACATTATCTATTCACTAGCCCTTGAAGAGAATGAAAAAGCGAAGAGAGTTTACTGGCCTGTCCTAAAAATCCCACAGAGCACTTGCCCGGGGCCAGTGCCCAAGTAGATCCTTGCGAGGCTCCACCCAGGGCTGTCCCCAATTTTGAACATTCCTGCAGGAAGGAGAGAGACTATTTCACATGCAAGAAGCCACTGCAGGCGAGAAAGGGGCCATGGGACTCCATTGAGCTGAGGGGGCGGGCGCAGGCGGCATCTGGCTTTGGGCTCTGGGGGAAGTGACTTCCTAGCAGTGACTGATCGAGAGAGTCGAGGGTAATGGGAACTTACGGGAAGAGCTGGGATAAAAATCATCACATAAACCTGGGTTAACCTGGGGGAAGATACAAAACCCCACAATTAGTACCAGGGCATCTTCCAAAACAACCCTCTTCCCCTGCCAGCCCTGGCGTGCCCCTCCGCACTCGCTGGGTAATGTAGGGGGGTATGGGACCAGCAGGACCAACTATCCTCCACCTTCCTCCACTGCGGCTACACCTTCCTACCGAGCCACAGCTCAGCAGCATTGTTACAAGAAACGGCTCCCCTGTGGAGACCCGTTTGATAAGCCGCCTGCCGCGGGATAATCCGCTGCTGTGCAAGAGGGAGGTAGAGAATTTGCCTTCAAAAGGCAGCAAGATTCAGGGCCAAATTCTGCCTTGGGTTATACCCATGGATGTGACCCCAATTAATACGATGGCAGGGCTACATGGGGCGGGCTGATGGCAGAACCCATCCAATAGGGAGAGAGGGGTTGCGCCAGTGTCGCCGAGGCCTGGGCCCGGCCAATGGAGGGGGCTACACTGGTGTCGCCGAGGGCTGAGCC
>NW_020708510.1:0-2182 GCF_002925995.2 Terrapene triunguis
CCCCAAGGCCTGATTTTCAGAAGCACTGAGCACCCATAACCCCTTTGAAGTCAGTGGGAGCTATTGGTGCTCAGCACTTCCGAAAGCCTGACCACAGATTTAGAGGCCACTCCTGAAATGTCTAGTTCTTAACTGTTCTGTGCCTCAGTTTCCCTACATGTAGACTAGGCATAATGGTACTTTGCACATCCTTGCAAAACGTGGCTGACATCCTCAGAGCTGTGCAAATATTGTTTCTGAGTGGCAGTTCTTACCGCAGAGAGCTCCTCAAAGAAGGAATACAGATGCAGAACTAATACCCTACCGTCCTGCTGCAGTTATTAGTTAGAGTCGGGAATGCCCACAAAACCCACCTAACCAGAACTGGCTACAAAGATTGACCTGTGGAAAATAAAGCCAGCGAGCAAAATTCACGATGGCTATTGCCTTGGAAAACAGGCGGCATGCAGCCGATCCACTGAAATATCAGCATGTGCAAAGTGAGACGATTAATTAGCTGGAATCTAAAAGGGCGGCTAAATGCATTCGGAGTGAGCGCCAATGGGAAGGTCATGTCGGAAAACCTTTGTTTTTCCCAAACTCATAACAGAGGTAGGATTGGCCAATCATTAGCACAAATGCAAACGAGGCTGCTGCACTGAACCCAGGCCCTGGTGGTCGGCTCAAACTGCAGCACTAGGACCCTACCTGGCATGCGTTTTATATGCGCTACTGGACACGGTGCAAAACAGATGTGAGCTCTCGGGGCCAATTACCTGAGAGAGAAACCCTGCGCAATGGCACAGAGTGAGAGATTTGCCCCCTTTACTCAACAAAGATGTGAACGTGAAGGTAAAGGGGCAGCCTACCTGATTCTGCAAATATCTCGTCTCCAACTGGTACAGAAATGCGGCCTGCAAAAATCAGTGAATCAGACTGAGATCAGGGGACCGTTCAGGGCAGAGTCTAGAGATTACAGGAGAAGCAGAAAGCACAGTGCCCAGCTGGTGTTCCTGGGGCACAGGAAGGAGGGTCTGGTTTGGACGGCATCGCTGCGGCTGGGGGTGCAGGACAAAAACGTACTTCCAGTGCCATTCAAAAGACCTAGCGGGTAACAGAGCCCAGGGCTAACTGCAAAGTCAGGGTGAGATGCCAGATTCATCCTGCTCCCCACATTAAACCTACTAAGGCAGCTTGGTAAACTGGTAAACCAAAATTTAGCAGCCCCGGCACAAAAACCCTTAAGATGCTCTTGGACACTAGGGAAAAAATAACAGTAGTAATAACATTATCTATTCACTAGCCCTTGAAGAGAATGAAAAAGCGAAGAGAGTTTACTGGCCTGTCCTAAAAATCCCACAGAGCACTTGCCCGGGGCCAGTGCCCAAGTAGATCCTTGCGAGGCTCCACCCAGGGCTGTCCCCAATTTTGAACATTCCTGCAGGAAGGAGAGAGACTATTTCGCATGCAAGAAGCCACTGCAGGCGAGAAAGGGGCCATGGAACTCCATTGAGCTGAGGGGGCGGGCGCAGGCGGCATCTGGCTTTGGGCTCTGGAGGAAGTGACTTCCTAGCAGTGACTGATCGAGAGAGTCGAGGGTAATGGGAACTTACGGGAAGAGCTGGGATAAAAATCATCACATAAACCTGGGTTAACCTGGGGGAAGATACAAAACCCCACAATTAGTACCAGGGCATCTTCCAAAACAACCCTCTTCCCCTGCCAGCCCTGGCCTGCCCCTCCGCGCTCGCTGGGTAATGTAGGGGGGTATGGGACCAGCAGGACCAGCTATCCTACACCTTCCTACCGAGCCACAGCTCAGCAGCATTGTTACAAGAAACGGCTCCCCTGCGGAGACCCGTTTGATAAGCTGCCTGCCTCGGGATAATCCACTGCTGTGCAAGAGGGAGGCAGAGAATTTGCCTTCAAAAGGCAGCAAGATTCAGGGCCAAATTCTGCCTTGGGTTATACCCATGGATGTGACCCCAATTAATACGATGGCAGGGCTACATGGGGCAGGCTGATGGCAGAACACATCCAATAGGGAGAGAGGGGTTGCGCCAGTGTCGCCAAGGGCTGAGCCCGGCCAATGGAGGGGGCTACACTGGTGTCGCCGAGGGCTGGGCCCGGCCAATGGAGGGGGCTATACTGGTGTTGCCGAGGGCTGGGCCCGGCCAATGGGGAGAAGGGAGTGCTCCACCAG
>NW_020708511.1:0-5735 GCF_002925995.2 Terrapene triunguis
GTTCGTTGTCTGACCGCAGAGTGAGAGACAGGCAACACCAGCAAGGTCCAATACAAGCTCTTTATTGAAGAGTGCACACAACAATAGAGAGCGGCCCGTCTCCAGAGAGAACCAGCCACGATTACAATAACTAGTAAGATTATATAGACAGTTCCGTCGCATCATAACCCAAACCCCCCTTTTCTAGTCAAATTTCTAATATTTATGCATATTTATTTTCTTTGACAGTACAAACAGTTCATGATGCCTCAGCAGCTTCTTATTAGCTTTTTCGTCATGCACCAGAGGATGGGAAAAAAGAGGGAGTTGGGTACAAATAAAGAACAGAAACAGGGAGTGAAGACTGCAAGTCTCCATTTGTCCAACAAACTGTTCCTAGCACTTCTGGTACAAGAATGCGGCCCCCACCTCTTATCTTGTTCTTTGCAGCTTAAGCAAGCATGCCCTCAGGTTTCACAGAGAGACAGGAATGGCCCAGCAAATACTGTTAGCCTAGCTTTGGCTAAGCTGGCCAAACAACTATACTCCATATTTTTGGGCCTAACAGTCCCCCCTTTTGTCCCTGGAGTACCTTGGAGGGACTCCTGGGACAACTAATGAGCGGTAAGCTTGGGGTTGGTTACTTTTGGGCAGAACACACCTTGGTACCCATTTAACATTCAACCTTTATTATTACATACAAGGCCAGTAGGCCGCATGTAATTACAACAGCGCTTCGGAGTACATTATGGAGCCAACCACCTACATCTGGAATTTAATTGAACAGGTTACTTCACCAGGACTTAATTCGCTTCCCTCCATGGTCCTTTGCTACCTTCATAAGGTGGTTTGCTTTTTTTTAAGTGGCATTATAAACGTCTGGGACATACACACAGCATTTCTGTCCAATTAATGCACATGTTCCTTCCTGAGAAGCCAGTAATATATCTAATGCCAGGCGGTTTTGAAGTACCATCTGCCTTAGTTTTCGCTGTTCAGCTGCCAAATTCACCAAGGCTTTGGCGGTAGTCTAATTTCCCAGATGTCTCGGTGAATTACCCAATTCCACATGCATTCTCCCCATGGACCCGGCAGGATTCGGTATGTGGGAACCCACACCCTCCCCAACCGGTCCATATGCTTGGAAGGAGCATTGAGAATGTCCGCACTTCCACCCAGAAAGTCTTCAAGTATGTCTCCATGGCCATAGATCAGATGGTACTCCTGATGTGTCTGTAAGGGCAGTGGGCCAAGCCTGAACATGCTAGATCCCACTGCAATGCCTTCCCAGCCTCAGTGATATTTAATACCATCTCTGTCAGCAACTTCTGGGTCATAGAACTAAGGGAAGAGATAACATGTAACTCACCAATTTCAGCCTGTACCTGGGTTAGCTGTGCCCCAATTTCTTATTAAGTTTTTGGTTCTTAAAAATATTTCAAACTGCTGCTGTACTATTGGCCCCATCCCATAGGGATCCGGTCAAGTCTTTCTTCTTTCTAGAGGAAATAACCCAAGCCCTCTGTTGTGCTAATCTAATGGCAGCCCCCTTTGAGCAATTTGGGTATGTAGAGGTAATTTGGAAACTGGATAAGGGTAATGAAAATTTAACAGTCCCTAGTGTAGTGTTAATCACAGTTCATTGATATCCTAATACATTTTTTTGGTGTAGTACTATACCACATTCCCAAGCATGGGTCCCACAAGTTTTTTTTCTGCCAGTGTATAATTCTTTGTTTTTTCACCAGGGTCAGTTCTTAATGTCTTTTGTAGGCAGGAATCCCTGGACTTTGGTGGTTTCACTGGAGCGAGTGTTCCTTCTTCTCTTTTTCTGAAACAGTGTGGTTTAGCATCATACAGGGGAGAGGTTACTAGCACATTACCCTGTAATGGTTTTGCTTCTTCTAGGAAAATCCAAGGCACAGTAGGTCTGTCAGTGGACAAGGGAGAGGTTACTAGCACTTCACCTTGTCTTTTTTTCCTTTTTTTTGCTGTCCAGAAGACACAGCAGAGCTAGAAGGAGAAATAGGCTTATCATCAGTCGGAGAGTCCTCCCGAGGTGGAGGGGTCTTTTTACAGTGAGAAGCATGGGTCCAGGTAGGCAGTCCTTGGCACTTCACAGCAGTGTTGGTGGTTAACAGGACTTGGAAAGGGCCTTTCCAATGTGGAGCCAAAGCAGTCTTTCGTTGGTGGATTTTTACATAGACTCAGTCTCCTTGTTTCAATGAATGGCAGGGCTGCTAGGGTCTTTGGGTAGCACTTCTTTTATCTGTGAGAAAAGAAACCTAACACATTTCACTAATGCCTGGCAGTGCTTTGCAGATCTCATAGTTGCTTGGGCACATTCAGGCCCCCCTTTTTCTTGGCTTTCAGCCAAGTCTTAGCTGTGGGCAGTGTCCTTGGATGAGGCCAGCGTCTTATCTTTGGACTGAGCTTGCTAGCTATTTTTTCCAGTTAACTCGTTCTGTTCTTTTTCCTTCTCCTTCTTTTTGGCTTTTTTTAACCTACAAAGGAAACTTCCACTCTTCACTCATACACCTTTCCCCAACAATGAACACATACACATTGCCATTATACAGTACATTAGTCTTATTATTCAATGTATGCCATATAAACCTTTTCAGTAAAATAACTTATATACAGAGCTTTGGAGCAACAAACCAGGACAAGCACTTCCACTTTTGAGGAGTCCCTCGGTACAACCTCTGGTGTTCAATAGCTTTCCTCCCTCCCCAGCCCTCTGGCTAGAAATCTGAGGTAGCCAGAAGGATCCCATGGGCAATATGGGGAGTGGGTTAACCTTCCATGTCCTTGCTTCCAAAGACTGTTGGTATGCAAATTTTAACAACAATTTTTTTAATTAGAAGATCTGACCAATGAAGTTTCTTTTTTTTTTTTACTTAAACAAATGTATTAGACTTTAGTATATCACATTTTTCCTGATTTATCCAAACACTTTGTATTCCAAGTTGAATAAAACAAGTATCTGCTTTTTGATTTAACCCTTCTATTTAATTTTGAACTAGACTGTCTTATGAAAATATTAAACCCAACAATTCTGGCCACAAGACAAACACCACAAGACAGGACAAAGAACACAAAAATAATTCCTATTGTACCAGTAAATGCATGGTACATTGAATGCTGTTCAGCTGGCATCCGTTTTCTCTGATGATCTGAAAGACAAAAGAACAGAGGTCTACCCCTTCTGGGTAGTCAGTCATTGCTTAAAATATTTCCTTTATATACACATACTCTTGTTGATTTTAGACAAAACAGAGAAATTACCCCATATTTTCTTGTATTTGTTTCATAGGCAGCCCAAGTTTCAGTGGCTTCTACCTTATTAGTTAGAAAATTGCATTAATACAGATGCTTTCTGGCTTGCTTCCAGATCCAAAGCTATCCACAGTAAAGATTCTTACTTTAAAAGGGACACAATTAACTTTTCCAGACTTTTGATTGCCTTTTACTTCTAACTCCTGCTTTCAAACACCCAGTGATCTGAAAAAGACAACACAACCTATATTGGTAGGTTTGCATTTCTTTTACCTCTGCTACAATATACACTGCACATGTTCTGGGGAAAATGCACATCCTCTTTACAATTCAATTTCCACAACACTAGCCACATCCATTTTTACACAAGGTGTAACTGTTTCTTTTGTGCTTACAAAATTTTTATGCACCCCTAGTAAAGTGACAGCTCGACCACACAGAGCCAGGGGCACTGTCCTTCTCTCTCTTTTTTTTACCAGATCTTTTATCTGCTATTTTTGTTACCCAAAAACAAATTCAAATCTTTTATTCTCCTGGCTTTGACTACCCTGCTGCAGCCACAACCTTTGGTCTTTATTTAAAACATTTTAAATCTTGTAGCATTAAGTCACCTTAAGGATTAAATGCTAAATACCTTAAACAACACTAAGGCCTGGTCTACACTAACCCCCCAAGTCGAAGTAAGGTACGCAACTTCAGCTACGTGAATAACGTAGCTGAAGTCGACATACCTTACTTCGAACTTACCGCGGTTCAGACGCGGTCCACATGCGGCAGGCAGGCTCCCCCGTCGACTCCGCGGTACTCCTCTCGTTGAGCTGGAGTACCGCAGTCGACGGCAAGCACTTCCTGGTTCGATTTATCGCGTCCAGACCAGACGCGATAAATCGAACCAGGAAGTTCGATTTCCAGCCGCCGAACTAGCGGCTAAGTATAGACCAGCCCTAAGTTTTCTGTGCCTGGCAAAAGTATTTTCAGTTTTGCAACTTTAAACAATACCAATTCATTTTAAACTTATAAAATACAAATTGTACACAGCAGGAGTGTTCTTCAGCAAATTCGACTAAACTATTTATAGTCGAATAATTCCACTTAAATAACCTCTTGCCTGGATTACTTACAGAAATTCTTACCAAGTTTCACTGCTTAATTCCCTCTAGCAACTATAGAGTTAACTTCTCACTCTCCTTTTTTTTTTTTTTTTTTTTTTAAATCACTTGCTTATCTCCCATAAAGAACACCCAATCAACTCAGATTTTACCATTCCAATTATTGTCCTGGGGATTTGAAATTGCCATGCTTATAATTACTTACTCTTTTTTTTCCACTATGCCCTTAAAGTTTTCAACCTGTTTTCTAATTTATCTGTTGACTGCCCGCTTGGGCCCGATCCTGCTTTTCTTGCTGAACCGTCCCTTCCATGGGCACCGGCTTGTTCCACTATTAATTTGACTAGGATGGTGGGCTTCTCAACTAGCCCCCACCCTTCCTGGTCTCTTCCCTTAAACATTCCTACTTACAAGGCTACCCGAGTCCTCCCTCGTGAGGCTTGCCACCTGGGCAAAAACGTATGGCCCATTGGCGTTTAACTATTTAATTTTTTTTTTAAAAGGTTGTTCTTTTACACCCTGGGGTCTTCTGCGGCGTCTCTTTCAGAGATTCCAGTCCAGGCCGGCTGCCTGTGGCTTCTTCACAGCGTCCCCAAACCACGCCAGCTCCAGGGTCTCAAAGGCAGACTGTTGGATCTCACTGGACAGTTAAGCTTTGCAAATGTAATTTCAGCACTTGTAACTTGTATTGTCTTTGGTTTGCCTCTGTCTATATTTTTTTACAGCCAGCTGGGGCTGAAAGCAGTTTTTCTTTTGGTTTATAGTTATACCATACAAATAAATAATCCATTTGTCCCGGTCTAAGATCAACCAGAATATTCCTGAGGGAATCCATCCTGAAAGCAGAAAAAGTTCTGCACCTTGGCCAGTCCTTAGTCGGGGACAAATGGGTAGTAAAGGAGGGCCACTGAATTTGGCATAAGTTTTTCATCTTAGATTTAGTCAAACCGGTTGTTCCAGAGATTTCCTTCCAATCTCAAAGTACCAGAGACAACGGGGCGTCCCCCGGGCACTTACTGCCAAATTGTCCCATTTAGACTGTAGGGCCTCTAACCCTATCCCGGGGTCTCTAACCCCTCTTCGGGGCCTCTAACCCCTTCCTGGTGATCGCTTACCTTATCCAGGGACTCGAACCCCGAAGACCTGACCTACTCAACGGGTAGGTGGACGTTGCTGGGTTTCTACGGGCTTCAGCTGGTTCACAGGACTCGCCTTATCGCCGACGCAGGGATCAGGTTACCGGGCAAGGCTCCTCGAAGCCGGAGGATGCGCACTGCGTTGCTTCAGAGTCTGATCCCGCACCGGAGAGTCAGACGAGTCCCGGCGGAGTCGCCAAATTTGTCGGGGACTTTTTAACCCAGACGGCAA
>NW_020708512.1:0-6306 GCF_002925995.2 Terrapene triunguis
AAAAAAAAAAAAAAAACCAGCCTGACCTGAATTTTGTTGCATTTCTGGAAAGGTTTATCGCTGTATCTTCATATTAGACTTTTCTCTCTCATTTATAAGTAGCCTTTATGGGCCCAACAAATAAAATGACCTATCAAATAAATACAGTCCTACTCCCAGCAACCAGAACACTATCAAAGGTCATCCACCATGTTTGGGAACCCAGTCTTATAATTCATCAAGCCGTCATGCACAATGCAATGGTCGTACTGAATAGATTCGTAAATACAGACTCAACCAAAGTTCATTTCAAGTTTACCTTTTGCTGCTGTCAGGTGCTTGCCAGTTTCTTCCCTATCACACTAGAAATGGGTAAAGCAGATTGCAAAGTCTTTGATTGTTTTACTAAGCATTAGAGTCATCATTGAGAAGTTGATAATCTCGACAACCGACGTCGGCAGCAACCGTGGCAACAAGTATCCTCTGTAAAAGGAGTCAGTGAATCAAGAACCCAAAGGTGCATGTCAACCATACTGGAAGGATAAGAATTGCATTTCAAACAAACAACTTTTCATGTTGCACACACTGCAATGGGGGGAAAAAATGAAAAATAATGAAGTAGAAAGTAATACAAAAAAGCTGAGATATTCAGTGTTGGTCAGCTAGACCCTGATTCAGCAAAAGACAGAAAGCAGGTGTTTACGAGCTTCACTGAATCCAGGCCCTAATCACATCTAAAAGAGGGATGCTCTGCTGCTTTTGGACTCAGTTGTGGTTCTTCCTCAAGCAAAGAGTGGCACGTTATTGGGCTTGCCCATAGAGCAGACCACAAGGCAGACTGACCATATGCCTCCTGGTTTCTCCCTTGCGGCCTACACCTGACAGCATACTTCCCCTGGCATGCTGGCAGAGCAAGACTAGCTGAGGCATTGGGGGTTGGAGCTACATAACACCCTATTCTGCCCTCAGCATAGTGGGTTGGAGACAGTAACCCCCCGGGGGCTGCATTCCTCCCCAGGCTGCTATCGGTGGTACAGGTAGCTGGCACTAGAAAGTACCCTACCGTCCACACCACAATCTGGCCTTTACTGAATTACTGTTCAATTCTAGGTACCCTATGTTACACAGAAAGGTGACTGTAACCTTATGTCCTATTTTAACTTCTAAGTGGCACAGAAGTCTTGAAGAGCTACCAGACCAGATCATGTTGTAGATATTCATCACCTTATTGGATTTCACATGGGCAATTCCTGCTTCTAGGTGTCTACATTCAATGTGGTTAACAAATAACCCGAATGAGCATTAGCCATTTTCTACCTTTATGGAAAACCAGTGCATGTGGGGATATTTGCACAAGCTAATATTAATAGAGCATCTGCAATTTTTGGATCATATTACGCACGCACCAGAATCTTTAACAACCCTAAGGGTATGTCTACACTACGAGGGTAATTCGATTTTACTTAAATCGAATATGTGGAATCGATATTGCAAAGTCGAACGTGTGTGTCCACACTAAGGACACACTAAGGACAGTAATTCGACTTTGTGAGTCCACACTAACGGGGCGAGCGTCGATATTGGAAGCGGTGCACTGTGGGCAGCTATCCCACAGTTCCCGCAGTCCCCGCTGCCCATCGGAATTCTGGGTCGAGCCGCCAATGCCTTCTGGGTAAAAAAAATTTGTCGTCATCCGTCCGTCACTAACGCCCTCCCTCCCTCCATGAAAGCGCCGGCGGGAAATCAGTTCGCGCACTTTTCTGGTCAGTGACAGCGCGGACGCCACAGCACTGCGATCATGGATCACGCTGCGACCATCGCTGCACTTGTGGCCGTTCTCAACACCTCGCAGCTTATCATACACCTTTCCCTGAGGCAGATGCAGAGAAATCGGGCGAGGAGGCTACGGCACCGCCGTGAGAGCCTGAAGTCGGAGAGTGGCACAGAGCTGTCAGAAACCACGAGCCCCAGCGCCCAGGACATCACGGTGGCAATGGGGCATGTGGATTTTGTTGAACGGCGATTCTGGGCCCGGGAAACAAGCACGGACTGGTGGGACCGTATAGTGCTTCAGGTCTGGGATGAATCCCAGTGGCTGCGAAACTTTCGCATGCGGAAGGGGACTTTCCTCGAACTTTGTGAGTTGCTGTCCCCTGCCCTGAAGCGCAAGGACACCCGCATGCGAGCAGCCCTCACTGTCCAGAAGCGAGTGGCCATAGCCCTCTGGAAGCTTGCAACGCCGGACAGCTACCGGTCAGTCGCGAACCACTTTGGTGTGGGCAAATCTACCGTGGGGGTTGTTGTCATGCAAGTAGCCAAGGCAATCGTGAAGGTACTGCTCCCAAAGGTAGTGACCCTGGGAAACGCGCAGGTCATCATAGATGGCTTTGCCGCGATGGGATTCCCAAACTGCGGTGGGGCTATAGATGGGACTCACATCCCTATCCTGGGACCGGACCACCAGGCCAGCCAGTACATCAATAGAAAGGGCTACTTTTCAATGGTGCTGCAAGCACTGGTGGACCATCGGGGACGGTTTACAAACATCTACGTCGGATGGCCGGGCAAGGTTCATGACGCTCGCGTGTTCAGGAACTCTGGTCTGTTTAGACGGCTGCAGGAAGGTATTTACTTCCCGGACCACAAAATAACTCTTGGGGATGTGGAGATGCCTACAGTGATCCTCGGGGACCCAGCCTACCCGCTAATGCCCTGGCTCATGAAGCCCTATACTGGCGCCCTGGACACAGAAAAAGAACTGTTCAACTACCGGCTGAGCAAGTGCAGAATGGTGGTGGAGTGTGCTTTTGGCCGTCTCAAAGGGAGATGGAGAAGCTTACTCACTCGCTGTGATCTCAGTGAAACCAATATCCCCATCGTTATTGCAGCTTGCTGTGTGCTCCACAATCTGTGTGAGAGCAAGGGGGAGACCTTTATGGCGGGGTGGGAGCTAGAGGCAAATAGCCTGGCTGCTGATTACGTCCAGCCAGACAGCCGGGCCATTAGAAGATCCCAGCGGGACGCCCTGTGCATCCGGGAGGCTTTGAAAGCTAGGTTCCTGAGTGAGCAGGGCAACCAGTGACTTTTCAGTTTGTGGACAGAAAAGCTGAACCTGCCCCCGTTTCTTTACCCAGTTCATTTTGACTATCCTCTCCAGTTACATACCCCCTTCACCCCCTTCCCCTTCCCAAAAAATAAAATCATTTCGATTTTGTTAATGAACACCGTTGTCTGTATTGCTGTTTTCGCGGGAATATTTTAAACCGGGGACGCAGACTGTGGCGGGGGGCGGGTTTAGTGTTCTGATGCAAATGATACTTCTAAACTCCCGGAATGACAGGCTCCGCACTGGTGGACTGGTTATTTCAATGGAGCCTGCCAGCACTCCTGGGGGGGGACTGTGTGTATGTGTCGGCTATGTGACTTTCTGGCAGGGGGGGTAGGGTTACAGATCCCCTGCTGCGTGGATCTGTGAGCCAGGATAAGGACCGCTGCATAAGATCTGTAACTGCCCTCCCCCGCCACAAAGTCACAGAGCAACCCCCCCCCCCAAAACATGAAAAACACCTCCCAGACTGACCAGGGTAACCAGTGACTGCACTGTGTATGTGTCCTGATGCTGGACCTGACACCGCCTCTGTACCCTGCTAAAGGTGACTGTCCTGTCCAATTACCAAGCCCCTTCCCCCCCTCCAGACAGACTCTCCCTCAAAAGAACCTGACTGAAACAGTAATGAACAGAAACAAACATTTTATTGCGAACCAGACATGAAACGTGGGGGGTGAAACTTGGACGGGGGCTTGTGTGAGGTGGGTAGGAAAGGACTTATGAAATTTTGGGGAATGTCAGCCTTCTACTGCTAGAGCAGTCTGCAGGGGTTGATTGAAAGTTTTAACGGCCCTTGCCGCCCCTCCTTCTTTGGACTTTGGGTGAGGGTGGTGTGGGACTTGGTGGCGGGTGAGGGCGGTTACAGATAGACTGCAGCGGGGCTCTGTCCTCCTGCCTCCGGTCTTGCAGAACATCCACAAGGCGCCGGAGCGTGTCCGTTTGCTCCCTCATTAGTCCAAGCAGCTTTTCAGTAGCCTGTTGGTCCTCCTGACGCCACCTCTCCTCCCGTTCCATGACTGCTCGGTGCATTTGTGACAAGTTCTCCCTCCACTGTGTCTGCTGGGCTGCCTGGGCTCGGGAGCAGCCCATTAGTTCTGTGAACATGTCTTCACGCGTCTTCTTCTTCCTCCGCCTAATCTGCGCTAGCCTCTGGGAGTGTGCTGACAGGCTGGGTTGGGAGACAGTCGCAGATGTGTCTGTGTGAATTGTAAAAAGGGAGTGAATTCCTGAGACAGATAAATGAAATTGTATACAAAGAACCTAGTCTTTCTCTGTGAACAAGACCATGCACTGAACCTCTCACATGCGCACTCAGGACAAGGTCGAATTTTCGGCCGTCGCCTTCAGTGCCTGTGGACTTGCGGAGGTCTTGGAGTGTTCAGAGAACTGTGGCTGGAGACCTGAACTTCTGGAGCGGGCAATAATGGTAAGCCGCAGACTTGTGGCTGCTTAAAACTCCAGCTGTAGCACTGGCCTCCTTTCACATTGAAAGCAATGCCAGTCTCTGCTGCCAGCAATCAGGACAGCATGAACTCTGCCCCTGTCCCACCCCCTCGCGGCTGTCCCAGGGAAAGATCCCTGTATGCTGCCCCTCTCCCTCCACCGCGTGGCTGTAAAGCAGTCCCAATACTAACATTCCCCTCCCTAATTCAAAGCAGGGCGTCATGAGCGACATCACCCTCCTGAGGATCCCGGACACCCAGAGAGAATGCATGCTGCGGGAAAGCATGCAGAAACCGGGGCCGTATGCCGCCATGCTATGTCGGGCCATGATCCCCGAGTACCTGATTGTGGCATGGAGGGGACATGTCTGCTACCACGGAGGGCCCACTAAGATCGCCCTACCCCGGAACCTGATCAACAGGCTTGAGCTCTACCTCCACGAGACCTACGAGGAGTTCTCCTACGAGGATTTCTCGTCGATCCCCGGCCACATTGACCGGATTTTCGCGTAGGTGCACTGGGACTTTGGAGTGGAGCGTCTTGGGCCTGGGAATCATGTAGTAACGGACATTGTGAAATTTTTTTAAAATACTTGGGACTAAATTGAGAAGAGCCTAAGACAGAGAAATCATGCAAAACCCATTTGTTACCTTTGTAAATATTCCTGTTTTGTACCTGATTATTTTTTTACTAGTTTACAGCACTTTTATAAATATACATTGTTAATAGTATAAATATTACCGTTCTGTTTTAAATAAATGTTTACATGTTTACAGCACTTACTGCTTGATCCGTCCCCTGATTCTGTGTCCGGGGTAAGGGATGGGGACGGTTGGTAGGGGATCTCGGTAAGGGTGATGAAGAGCTCCTGGCTGTCGGGGAAATCAGCGGTGCCAGCGCTGTCGACTGCCTCGTCCTCCTCATCTCCTTCTTCATCTTCCCCGTCCGCTGTCATGTCCGACATGATCCCATCCTCGGAGTCCACGGTCAGGGGTGGGGTAGTGGTGGCGGCCGCTCCCAGGATGGAATGCAGTGCCTCGTAGAAACGGGATGTGTGGGGCTGGGATCCGGATCGTCCGTTAGCCTCTTTGGTTTTTTGGTAGCCTTGTCTCAGCTCCTTGATTTTCACGCGGCACTGCGTTGCATCCCGGCTGTAGCCTCTCTCTGCCATGGCTTTGGAGATCTTCTCGTAGATCTTAGCATTCCTTCTTTTGGAGCGCAGCTCGGCAAGCACGGACTCATCGCCCCACACTGCGATGAGATCCAAGACTTCCCGATCAGTCCATGCTGGGGCCCTCTTTCTATTGGATTGCACGGCCATCTCTGCTGGAGAGCTCTGCATAGTTGCCACTGCTGCTGAGCTCCCCTCGATGTCCAAAGAGGAACTGAGATTCAAACTGCCCAGACAGGAAAATGAAAATGAATTCAAATTTTCCCGGGGGTGTGGCTGGTCAGAGCATCCGAGCTCTGACTGCTGTCCAGAGCGTCAACAGAGTGGTGCACTGTGGGATAGCTCCCGGAGCTATTACCGTCGATTTCCATCCACACCTAGCCTAATTCGATATGGCCATGTCGAATTTAGCGCTACTCCTCTCGTTGGGGAGGATTACAGAAATCGATTTAAAGAGAGCTTTATGTCGAACTAAATGGCTTCCTGGTGTGGACGGGTGCAGGGTTAATTCGATATAACGGCGCTAAAGTCGACATAAAAGCCTAGTGTAGACCAGGCCTTAGAAACGTCTGTTAACACTGGGACATAGATACACAAGGAAGAA
>NW_020708513.1:0-1481 GCF_002925995.2 Terrapene triunguis
CAACTAAGGGTATTACCAAGATGTTTTACAAGTAAAAAAAAAAAAAACCTGCCTGACCTGAATTTTGTTGCATTTCTGGAAAGGTTTATCGCTGTATCTTCATATTAGACTTTTCTCTCTCATTTATAAGTAGCCTTTATGGGCCCAACAAATAAAATGACATATCAAATAAATACAGTCCTACTCCCAGCAACCAGAACACTATCAAAAGTCATCCACCATGTTTGGGAACCCAGTCTTATAATTCATCAAGCCGTCATGCACAATGCAATGGTCGTACTGAACAGATTCGTAAATACAGACTCAACTAAAGTTCATTTCAAGTTTACCTTTTGCTGCTGTCAGATGCTTGCCAGTTTCTTCCCTATCACACTAGAAACGGGTAAAGCAGATTGCAAAGTCTTTGACTGTTTTACTAAGCATTAGAGTCATCATTGAGAAGTTGATCATCTCGACAACCGACGTCGGCAGCAACCGTGGCAACAAGTATCCTCTGTAAAAGGAGTCAGTGAATCAAGAACCCAAAGATGCACGTCAACCATACTGGAAGGATAAGACTTGCATTTCAAACAAACAACTTTTCATGTTGCACACACTGCAATGGGGGGAAAAAAAGAAAAATAATGAAGTAGAAAGTAATACAAAAAAGCTGAGATATTCAGTGTTGGTCAGCTAGACCCTGATTCAGCAAAAGACAGAAAGCAGGTGTTTACGAGCTTCACTGAATCCAGGCCCTAATCACATCTAAAAGAGGGATGCTCTGCTGCTTTTGGACTCAGTTGTGGTTCTTCCTCAAGCAAAGAGTGGCACGTTATTGGGCTTGCCCATAGAGCAGACCACAAGGCAGACTGACCATATGCCTCCTGGTTTCTCCCTTGCGGCCTACACCTGACAGAGCATACTTCCCCTGGCATGCTGGCAGAGCAAGACTAGCTGAGGCATTGGGGGCTGGAGCTACATAACACCCTATTCTGCCCTCAGCATAGTGGGTTGGAGACAGTAACCCCACGGGGGCTGCATTCCTCCCCAGGCTGCTATCGGTGGTACAGGTAGCTGGCACTAGAAAGTACCCTACCGTCCACACCACAATCTGGCCTTTACTGAATTACTGTTCAATTCTAGGTACCCTATGTTACACAGAAAGGTGACTGTAACCTTATGTCCTATTTTAACTTCTAGGTGGCACAGAATTCTTGAAGAGCTACCAGACCAGATCATGTTGTAGATATTCATCACCTTATTGGATTTCACATGGGCAATTCCTGCTTCTAGGTGTCTACATTCAATGTGGTTAACAAATAACCCGAATGAGCATTAGCCATTTTCTACCTTTATGGAAAACCAGTGCATGTGGGGATATTTGCACACGCAAATATTAATAGAACATCTGCAATTTTTGGATCATATTACGCACGCACCAGAATCTTTAACAACCCTTAGAAACGTCTGTTAACACTGGGACATAGATACACAAGGAAGAA
>NW_020708514.1:0-4618 GCF_002925995.2 Terrapene triunguis
TGAGTTGGCACTCTCAGTTGGGTTCCACCAGAACCGCATTGTCACAGTGGCGTAGTCGTGCTTGGATCCACAGAACCAGGTCAATTAAGCTTTGGGTCAGAACCCCACGCTATCCAAATTTGAATTTTGGGATTGAGAGTTTTGTTGGTTAAAGAGCTGCTGCAATGGCAGAGCAAAGAGCATATGAGGGACTTGGCAGAAAAGCCCTGGAAAATTTGTGTTCAGAAAAGAGGATAAGCTTTAGAAAGAAAGCTACAAAGGAAGAACTGAGAAATCTGTTAATAGCCAGTGATCAGGGGGCAAGAGCACAGCCCTTACCTGAGGCTACAGAAGATGCAGAAAAAATTAGGATGCAAAAGGTGACAAGTAAACTGCAATTTGAGCATGAACAGAAGCTAGCAGATCTTCGATTGCTGGAGAAGCAAAAAATAGCACAATTAGAGAAGGAGGCTGATGAGAGAGAAGAGAGAGCTCGTAAGGGGCGTCTAGAGCTGCTCGCTGCTGAGCAGGAGACTCGCAGGATGGAACAGGAGACGGCCAGACTTCAGCTCCAAGTAATGGAAGAGCGGAGAAAGTCATCCCCACCTGGTACTCCACTTCCCCCCCGCCATGAGAAAAACTGGGAAAGGATGTGTCCCATTTACAAAGATACTGAGGATATAGAGGAGTTTTTGTCTACCTTTGAACGCCTCTGCAATCTGTACCAGATCCCCGAGGGTCAGCGAATGCCTGTCCTGCTGACCAGACTGACTGGAAAAGCCAGGGAGGTATTTAATGACTTGGGGGAACAAGAAGCCTTGGATTATGGGCGGTTTAAAGATTCTGTGTTAAGGCGGTTCAAGGTTACTCCTGAATCTTACAGAGTTAAGTTTAGAAAGTTTAAGATGTCTAATGATTGTACTTTTGTAGAATGTGCTCATAAGCTGATGGGTTTTGTTAAAAAGTGGGTTATGGGAGCCAAGGCGCATGGGAGTTTTGAAAAACTGCTGGATTTAATAACTTTGGAACAGTTCTTAGACATTGTGCCTGACAATGTGAGAGCAGCTGTGTGTGATAGGGACCCTGAGTCAGTCCTACGGGCAGCAGAGATTGCGGATGCCCATACCCAAAACAGGGCTCGAGAAGGGTGTAAAACCCCGGGGAAAACTAATCACCATTCTCCCCAGTTCAAGAGGAGGGAAGGATTTAAAAGTAAACCTGACTCTTCTAAAGGAGTTCAAGGGGGCCCGGAGGGTAGGAACTCACATCCCAGGACGGAACAGGTTACATGCTATCACTGTGGTATGCTGGGCCACATGAGACCAGACTGCCCGACACTGAAGGGCAGCCCAAAACCAGCAACCCCAGATGCCACGGCCAATGCTAACCCTGTTGTTATAAACTCACAGGCAAGCTACACAGAGCCCAGCATTGGTGCCCTCTGTGCAAATGCTGTTTCGGTGGTCTATGAAGAATTTGACCTTAAAACTCACATTAAAGCTAAATATGGGGGAAATAATGCAGAGTTTATTAGCAGTGCAGAAGTGAATGGAGTGAGGTGTATGGCATGGAGGGACACCGCAGCAGATATCACTTTGGTTAAAGCAAGTCTTGTCAGGAAGGAAGATTATTGGCCAGGTGAAGATGTGACTGTTGTAGCCTTTTCTGAGTATTTTGTCAGGGTGCCTTTGGCTAAAATCCACCTGAAATGGAAGGGATTTGAGGGCACCATGGTCGTGGGAGTAAAAGACACACTCCCTAAGGATATTATGATTGGAAATGATATTAAAGCTATGGTCAGTCAAGTTAACACAAACCAGGCACAGGAGAGGATTGATCCTAAGGTTGTGCCTATGGAGGGTTTCTCCAAAAGTTTGTCTTTGGAAAGTAGCTGTTTGGCTGTAAATGGAGTTTCTGAATGTCTGTCTAATGTCTCAGAAGTGAATCTGGAATTAGATCAAGCACAGAAAGATCTTATTGGTCAGGAAAATGTTTCTCTGCAGCAGATTAAAGTGGAGGGTCAGGTTGAAGCCCTAACTGAGGAAGAAAAGGGTAGATTTTCGATGGGTAATGGATTGTTGGCTAGTACAGCTTGTAAAAGTGAACCTAAAAAGGGTAACTGTGATTTGCTGGCAGTGGCTCAGTGTAGTAAGAAGAGCAGTTTATCTGTTGGGAGTGGCGAGGTGCCTGGTAAGGAAGCTGCCCCACTCTCCCAGTCTTTGTCTGTAATCAGCCCTGTGTGCTGGGACAAAGGAGAGGAAGGCAGGAAAAGTTTGGAGGAGCCAAGGCAGCCTTGTGAGCTAATGGCTTTGTCTAGTCAGCAGTTTGGGAAGGCAGGGATAGTGGAACATGGATGTCCCTATACCTTACCTGTTTCCTGTGTGGAGAATACTGATAGTGAAGGAAATGTGCCTATATCTGTCAGGGGTATTGACTTGTCTATGGAGGAAGCTACCCCAGTCTCCAAGCAGTTGTCTGTGAACAGCCCTGTGCGCTGGGACAAGGGAAATGAAATCCCGAGCTGTGTGTCTGGTAAAAAAGGTGTCTCCAGCTCTTCTTTGTCTGTGGAGCAGACAGAAGGTGCCTTTCAGCCTGTGATGGTTGAGAATAGTGCAGTTGTCTCAGAGCTGGTTCTGAATTCAACTAAAGCCCAGGAAGGGAAGGGTCCTAAGTCTGTATCTGCTGGGGAGAATGGCACTGTAACTAAGTTGCATCCAGTTAGTGTCTTAGCAAAATCCCAGAGACCAGACAATTCTGGTGCTTATATTTTGCCTATTGCTAATGTGTGGTTGGTAAAGGGTGTAGCAACTCTGTCTAATCAGGGTAATACCCTAGCCAGGGCACAAGGAGAGCATGAAGGTGATTTGGTTGTGTTACCTACTGATGGTGTGGAAACTTGTAGCAAGAAGGAAAGGATTCCTGAACTTGTGTGTGGCAAAGGGAAGGGAAATGTTTCTAACCTTTTATCTAGGAAGTCTATGGGTTTGCCTGAAAGGGGATTGTGTAGAAGTCCGCCTGATGGGCCAAAGGTGATCCTGGATGTAAGTAAGACCCAGACAGAGTCTGTTGTTGCTCAGAAAAGTGTTCCTTTAGAGCAAGCCCTAGGTGAAGAGGGTAAGGGCAAAATTTCTGTGAGGGGTGAATTGCTGCTTAGAAAAGCTCCTGGGGAAAGGAATCCTCATGGTAATCTGTGCAAGCAGTTCACTGCAACTGAAGGGTGTGAGAGTGATTTAATCAAGGAAGTTTCAGTTCCTAACAGCCAGAAATTTTCTGTTGTGAATGGATCCACTGACTTTCCTTTTGAAAGATCCAGGGTGGGTAGCTTTGAGAAGGTCTCAGATGGAGTAAGAGCTGTTAAGAAAGTTGAGGAGCCCTATAACCAAGTGGCTGTGTGTGGCCAGCTTGTTGGGAAGACAATGGTGTTGGGACAGGACTGTCTCCATGCTAATTCGTTAAGTGAGCAGTCTGTGCTTCAGGGTCTGAGGACGGATTTGGTTACTGGTGTTTCAAAGCAGAACAGTTTTATGGCCGAATGCTTGAGGATGCGGGAGAGAGCAGGCAAACTCTCACCCTCAGACTCTTTGGAGTTGTGTGGTATCTCTTTAAGACAGTGTCCAGCCTTGGAAATGATAGCAGTTAAGGATATGAAAACTGGTGGACTGGCTCCTGTCTGTGGTAATGCAAATTACTTGCCTGGCTGGGAGAGGAAGGACTTGCTAATAGATGTTAGCACAGAGAGCCCACCCCATCAGCCAGTGAATTCTGTTAAGCAAGAGAAATCAGGGTTTGATCCTGCAGGACAAGGAGGAAAGAGAAAACTGAATTTTGCAAAGGGAAGCCACAGGTTAACCCTAAAATGCCCAAACTCCAATGACATCAAGCCAAAGGTGGGCCATGACAAACAGGATTGTAGATGGACACTTGCAATGGATTTGTTGTTATTGCTAATGGTAATTTTGGTAACTAATGTGTTGCTATTACCAAGAACTGTAAAAATGTACAATGTGCCTAATCTTTTGGAAAATCCATTGAACAGGTTAAAAGGAATACATGAGAACACACTTTATGTTAAAAGGCCTTGTTATACTGATGTTTCACAGTTAATGCCTGTAAACAGTATTGGAACTTTTCACAGGGGAAAAGACATTCCAGACCTAATGTGCTGTATAAAAAGGGAAACCGAGGCACACTACCATATTGCTTTCATGGCTAAAGGCCAAGATTCCTGTACTGTAAACAACCTTAATATCTACATTAACTTGATGTTACTTGGGTTCCAAATATTTGCCAGAGCTTGTATGAATAAAGTAGCTGTTTTCTTTAGCTCTTGGCAAAATCACATGAGACATTCAGGAACCATGCTGCAAGAGCAGATCCAGTCCACTATTGTTCTAACTAAGTTTTACCTTGAGTTTGTAAAGAGGTTCAATCATGTTATTGAACATGACTTTGATAAACCATTTCTGTTATACACTGGTATAACTTCTAACCCAATACTAGCTGTAGTGAGACAGACCCAAGGATGGGGAGCTCTTGGGATGCAGTCAGTGATGTTGGTGTCATCCCTTCCTGCATCAATTTTGCGTTGGGGGTGTGACGTTATTGATATAATCTGGGACCATATAGATCATTGTTGCAA
>NW_020708515.1:0-1082 GCF_002925995.2 Terrapene triunguis
TGTGACGTTATTGATATAATCTGGGACCATATAGATCATTGTTGCAACCAAGGTCCTGTAGTGGCACCCAAATCTTGTATAAAGGGGGTCAAATGGGGTGTCTAAGACAAGGTTATGAATTACTGGTTATAATTATGCTGTCTACATGTGTGTATCAGTTTTATAGTTGAAGTTATGAATATTGGCTCTATACTGTCTGTATTGCAAACTTATGCTATGCTTCTGGGTGACATCCCAGACAAGCTGGGATTAGCTCTGCCTAGCCTGCTTGATGGCCCATTAAGGACCATCAGCTATACAATGGACTCATTGAGAGAAGGCAAATATGCCTCCAGACTCAGCAAAGTATGCAGGGACTGGCCCATGTGACTCCAGGCTCCATTTTGCTGTAATTTTCCACAGTAAGAACAAAGAGGTGGTCTTACACCTGGAAAAGACTATATAAGGCTGATGCCTCATCTCCATCTTGTCTTCAATCCTGCTTCATACCTCTGGAGGAACTTTGCTACAAGCTGAAGCTTTGAACAAAGGACGGAGGACCCATCCCAGCGGGGGATGTACTCCAGAGACTTGATTTGAACCTGCAGTTTATTCTATCGCTGCTGCAAGCTTGAACCAAGAACTTTGCCATTACTGTATGTAACTGATTCCACTTAACCAATTCTAACTCTCATCTCTATCTTTTTCCTTTTATGAATAAACCTTTAGATTTTAGATTCTAAAGGATTGGCAACAGCGTGATTTGTGGGTAAGATCTGATTGGTATATTGACCTGGGTCTGGGGCTTGGTCCTTTGGGATCAGGAGAACCTTTTTCTTTTACTGGGGTCTTGGTTTTCATAACCGTTTGTCCCCATAACAAGTGGCACTGGTGGTGATACTGGGAAACTGGAGTGTCTAAGGAGATTGCTTGTGAGACTTGCGGTTAGCCAGTGGGGTGAGACCGAAGTCCTCTTAGTCTGGCTGGTTTGGTTTGCCTTAGAGGTGGAAAAACCCCAGCCTTGGGCTGTAACTGCCCTGTTTGAGCAATTTGTCCTGAGTTGGCACTCTCAGTTGGGTTCCACCAGAACCGCATTGTCACAG
>NW_020708516.1:0-4156 GCF_002925995.2 Terrapene triunguis
CAGCTTCTGTGTCCACAAACTTAAAAGTCACTGGGTACCCTGCTCAGTCCTGGAACTGGCTTTCAAAGCCTCCCGGATGCACAGCGCGTCCCGCTGGGATCTTCTAATCGCCCGGCTGTCTGGCTGGGCGTAATCAGCAGCCAGGCTATTTGCCTCAACCTCCCACCCCGCCATAAAGGTCTCCCCCTTGCTCTCACAGAGATTGTGGAGCATGCAGCAAGCTGCTATAACGATGGGGATATTGGTTTCGCTGAGATCACAGCGAGTCAGTAAGCTTCTCCAAGTAAATACCAGTCAGGGCTGCTCGCATGCGGGTGTCCTTGCGCTTCAGGGCAGGGGACAGCAACTCACAAAGTTCCAGGAAAGTCCCCTTCCGCATGCGAAAGTTTAGCAGCCACTGGGATTCATCCCAGACCTGAAGCACTATGCGGTCCCACCAGTCCATGCTTGTTTCCCGGGCCAGAATCACCGTTCAACAAAATCCACGTCCCATTGCAAACGTGATGTCCTCGGCGCTGGGTGTCGTGGTTTCTGACAGGCGTGTGCTACTCTCGGAGTTCAGGTCCTCACTCCGCTGCCGTAGCCTCCTCGCCTGATTTCTCTCTATCTGCCTCTGTGAAAGGTGCATGATGAGCTGCGAGGCGTTGACAACGGCCACAACTGCGGCGATGGTCGCAGCGGGATCCATGCTCGCAGTGCTGTGGCGTCCACGCTGTCACTGACCAGAAAAGTGCACGAACTGATTTCCCGCCGGCGCTTTCAAGGAGGGAGGGAGGGCGGGAGTGACGATTGGATGACGACAGTTACCCAAAAGCACCCTCGAGACATTTTTTCCCCCCAGAAGGCATTGGGGGCTCTACCCAGAATTCCAATGGGCAGCGGGGACTGCGGGAACTGTGGGATAGCTGCCCACAGTGCACTGCTTCCAATGTCGACGCTTTCCCCGGTAGTGTGGACTGACAACGTCGAATTACTGTCCTTAGTGTGGACACACACGTTCGACTTTCTAATATCGATTGCACATATTCGATTTAACTAAAATCGAACTACTCTCGTAGTGTAGACATACCCTTAGATGCTGTAAAACCTGATGCTAAAACTTTTTTGTAAAACAAAATTTCTGTCATTGGACAAAATGGTGAATTATTGAGCATGTAATAGTAGGCCAGGAGAAGACCAGTTCGCTCTGTAGCTCAGTGTTCTGGCCTGGCCTTTCATTTCTAGAGTCCCCAGTAAAGCTGTATGGGAAATAATTTTTGCACTCCTTAGCTGCCTTCTCAGTCTTCATCCTCAAAGGAAACCTGCACGACACCTTCAAAAGATGAGACTGGGAACTTAAATAACAACACTGCTGGACACTAAAAAAATGTAGACTGAACAGAGTCACTGATATGGTGGCTCATTACAATGATTTGTATAACACCCTGCTGCTCACTAATCCTTCTTTCTCCTAAATCTGCATTCTAAGCGATCTCCGACAGCATGTGTGAACCTTTTAGGCTTAACAATCTGTCCCACCTTATAATTAGCTGTGACACACTGGTTCCCTTCTCCAGACCTGAAGAAGAGCTAAGTGAAGCGCTCACCAACAGAAGTTGGTCCAATAAAAGATATCACCTCACCCACCTTGTCTCATTAATGAAAACTTTTTCTGTTTTGTCAAAAATTTCCTTCAACAGTGTTTTGGTTTTCATTGAAAAACTGAAAATGTTCAGTCAAAACATAACTTTTGGCCAATATATTTTAGATTTTGATTGCCAAAAACAATTTTTTAAACAAAATCTCTCAGGTTTTGGGTGCTGAAAACCAAAAAAGTTGATTTTCTTTTTTAACAAAAGCCCCCCAGATTTTGTCCTGAACAATTTCCATTTTTACAAAACAGCCTTTTTTTGTTGAAAGAGCATTTCACATGAAAAGCTTCAATGAGCTGTAGTCTAGTGACCTGAATTTTGAGGTTTCTGTCTTGTCCCTACACTTCAAAGCCATCACATAAGATGTAGACTCGGTTTCCTTCTTCAGGAATAGCAGCAGTGCCACATGTCAGGATTAAGATTCGACAGCACAGCAGTGAGATGGACACAGTAGTGGGATAGCAGGGCTGTTGCAGGTTATGGACACAGCTGTGCAAGGGCTGGGACAGCAGGGTGCTGAGACAGAATCCCGTGTGTTGGGGTGGGGAAACAGGAACTGCTACAGGCCAAGAAATGCAAAGAACAGAAAGGAGATTAGATGAAAAAACAGGGAAGAGGGGGAGAAACGGAAAGAAAGACGAGGAAGGGAGGCTCTTGGTGAGGAGATTGCATGAAGGTTGGGAGTTCAGCAGAAGTCTTTGTGGGGGATTGACTTTGTTGCGGGGCTGCCTCTTAGATGCTAGCTTTATTACCTGTATCAAAGGCTCCCAATCTCAAAACAGATATCTGGTTTGTTAATATTGTTATTACAGGAATTACCAGATGGTGCTGTTACGCATCACCTTACACGTTTCTTAGGGTATGTCTACACTACGAGAGTAGTTCGATTTTAGTTAAATCGAATATGTGCAATCGATATTAGAAAGTCGAACGTGTGTGTCTACACTAAGGACAGTAATTCGACTTTGTCAGTCCACACTACCAGGGAAAGCGTCGACATTGGAAGCAGTGCACTGTGGGCAGCTATCCCACAGTTCCCGCAGTCCCCGCTGCCCATTGGAATTCTGGGTCGATCCGCCAATGCCTTCTGGGTAAAAAAATGTGGCGAGGGTGCTTTTGGGTAACTGTCGTCATCCGTCAGTCACTACCGCCCTCCCTCCCTCCCTGAAAGCGCCGGCGGGAAATCAGTTCGCGCACTTTTTGATCAGTGACAGCGCGGACGCCACAGCACTGCGATCATGGATCCCGCTGCGACCATCGCTGCAGTTGTGGCCGTTCTCAACGCCTCGCACCTTATCATACACCTTTCCCAGAGGCAGATGCAGAGAAATCAGGCGAGGAGGCTACGGCACCGCCGTGAGGGCCTGAAGTCGGAGAGTAGCACAGAGCTGTCAGAAACCACGAGCCCCAGCGCCCAGGACATCACTGTGGCAATGGGGCATGTGGATTTTGTTGAACGGCGATTCTGGGCCCGGGAAACAAGCACGGACTGGTGGGACCGCATAGTGCTTCAGGTCTGGGATGAATCCCAGTGGCTGCGAAACTTTCGCATGCGGAAGGGGACTTTCCTCGAACTTTGTGAGTTGCTGTCCCCTGCCCTGAAGCGCAAGGACACCCGCATGCGAGCAGCCCTGACTGTCCAGAAGCGAGTGGCCATAGCCCTCTGGAAGCTTGCAACGCCGGACAGCTACCGGTCAGTCGCGAACCACTTTGGCGTGGGCAAATCTACCGTGGGGGTTGTTGTCCTGCAAGTAGCCAAGGCAATCGTCAAGGTACTGCTGTCAAAGGTAGTGACCCTGGGAAACGCGCAGGCCATCATAGATGGCTTCGCCGCGATGGGATTCCCAAACTGCGGTGGGGCTATAGATGGGACTCACATCCCTATCCTGGGACCGGGCCACCAGGCCAGCCAGTACATCAATAGAAAGGGCTACTTTTCAATGGTGCTGCAAGCACTGGTGGACCATCGGGGATGGTTTACAAACATCTACATCGGATGGCCGGGCAAGGTTCATGACGCTCGCGTGTTCAGGAACTCTGGTCTGTTTAGACGGCTGCAGGAAGGTATTTACTTCCCGGACCACAAGATAACTGTTGGGGATGTGGAGATGCCTACAGTGATCCTCGGGGACCCAGCCTACCCGCTAATGCCCTGGCTCATGAAGCCCTATACTGGCGCCCTGGACACAGAAAAAGAACTGTTCAACTACCGGCTGAGCAAGTGCAGAATGGTGGTGGAGTGTGCTTTTGGCCGTCTCAAGGGGAGATGGAGAAGCTTACTCACTCGCTGTGATCTCAGCGAAACCAATATCCCCATCGTTATTGCAGCTTGCTGTGTGCTCCACAATCTCTGTGAGAGCAAGGGGGAGACCTTTATGGCGGGGTGGGAGGTTGAGGCAAATAGCCTGGCTGCTGATTACGCCCAGCCAGACAGCCGGGCGATTAGAAGAGCCCAGCGGGACGCGCTGTGCATCCGGGAGGCTTTGAAAGCCAGTTTCAAGGCTGAGCAGGGTACCCAGTGACTT
>NW_020708517.1:0-1994 GCF_002925995.2 Terrapene triunguis
AAGTCACTGGGTACCCTGCTCAGCCTTGAAACTGGCTTTCAAAGCCTCCCGGATGCACAGCGCGTCCCGCTGGGCTCTTCTAATCGCCCGGCTGTCTGGCTGGGCGTAATCAGCAGCCAGGCTATTTGCCTCAACCTCCCACCCCGCCATAAAGGTCTCCCCCTTGCTCTCACAGAGATTGTGGAGCACACAGCAAGCTGCAATAACGATGGGGATATTGGTTTCGCTGAGATCACAGCGAGTGAGTAAGCTTCTCCATCTCCCCTTGAGACGGCCAAAAGCACACTCCACCACCATTCTGCACTTGCTCAGCCGGTAGTTGAACAGTTCTTTTTCTGTGTCCAGGGCGCCAGTATAGGGCTTCATGAGCCAGGGCATTAGCGGGTAGGCTGGGTCCCCGAGGATCACTGTAGGCATCTCCACATCCCCAACAGTTATCTTGTGGTCCGGGAAGTAAATACCTTCCTGCAGCCGTCTAAACAGACCAGAGTTCCTGAACACGCGAGCGTCATGAACCTTGCCCGGCCATCCGATGTAGATGTTTGTAAACCATCCCCGATGGTCCACCAGTGCTTGCAGCACCATTGAAAAGTAGCCCTTTCTATTGATGTACTGGCTGGCCTGGTGGCCCGGTCCCAGGATAGGGATGTGAGTCCCATCTATAGCCCCACCGCAGTTTGGGAATCCCATCGCGGCGAAGCCATCTATGATGGCCTGCGCGTTTCCCAGGGTCACTACCTTTGACAGCAGTACCTTGACGATTGCCTTGGCTACTTGCAGGACAACAACCCCCACGGTAGATTTGCCCACGCCAAAGTGGTTCGCGACTGACCGGTAGCTGTCCGGCGTTGCAAGCTTCCAGAGGGCTATGGCCACTCGCTTCTGGACAGTCAGGGCTGCTCGCATGCGGGTGTCCTTGCGCTTCAGGGCAGGGGACAGCAACTCACAAAGTTCCAGGAAAGTCCCCTTCCGCATGCGAAAGTTTCGCAGCCACTGGGATTCATCCCAGACCTGAAGCACTATGCGGTCCCACCAGTCCGTGCTTGTTTCCCGGGCCCAGAATCGCCGTTCAACAAAATCCACATGCCCCATTGCCACAGTGATGTCCTGGGCGCTGGGGCTCGTGGTTTCTGACAGCTCTGTGCTACTCTCCGACTTCAGGCCCTCACGGCGGTGCCGTAGCCTCCTCGCCTGATTTCTCTGCATCTGCCTCTGGGAAAGGTGTATGATAAGGTGCGAGGCGTTGAGAACGGCCACAACTGCAGCGATGGTCGCAGCGGGATCCATGATCGCAGTGCTGTGGCGTCCGCGCTGTCACTGATCAAAAAGTGCGCGAACTGATTTCCCGCCGGCGCTTTCAGGGAGGGAGGGAGGGCGGTAGTGACTGACGGATGACGACAGTTACCCAAAAGCACCCTCGCCACATTTTTTTACCCAGAAGGCATTGGCGGATCGACCCAGAATTCCAATGGGCAGCGGGGACTGCGGGAACTGTGGGATAGCTGCCCACAGTGCACTGCTTCCAATGTCGACGCTTTCCCTGGTAGTGTGGACTGACAAAGTCGAATTACTGTCCTTAGTGTAGACACACACGTTCGACTTTCTAATATCGATTGCACATATTCGATTTAACTAAAATCGAACTACTCTCGTAGTGTAGACATACCCTAAGAAACGTGTAAGGTGATGCGTAACAGCACCATCTGGTAATTCCTGTAATAACAATATTAACAAACCAGATATCTGTTTTGAGATTGGGAGCCTTTGATACAGGTAATAAAGCTAGCATCTAAGAGGCAGCCCCGCAACAAAGTCAATCCCCCACAAAGACTTCTGCTGAACTCCCAACCTTCATGCAATCTCCTCACCAAGAGCCTCCCTTCCTCGTCTTTCTTTCCGTTTCTCCCCCTCTTCCCTGTTTTTTCATCTAATCTCCTTTCTGTTCTTTGCATTTCTTGGCCTGTAGCAGTTCCTGTTTCCCCACCCCAACACAC
>NW_020708518.1:0-2576 GCF_002925995.2 Terrapene triunguis
CCTCTTCTTCCTCCTCCTAATGTGCGCTAGCCTCTGGGCAGATGTGGCTGTGGGAATTGGAAAAAGGGAGTGAATTCCTGAGACAGATCAATGTATCTGTGAACAGAGAACATAGTCTTTCTCTGTGAACAAGACCATGCAGAGCACCTATCACACGCGCACTGAGGACAAGGTCAAATTTTCGGCCCTCGCCTACAGTGCCTGCGGTCTTGCTGTGGCGAGCTGAGGAGCGGGGCAGGACACCGAACTTTGTCTAGCTGGCAAACATGGTAAGCCGTAGACTTGTGGCTGCTTAAAACTTTAAGAGTGGCACTGGCCTCCTTTCACATAGAAAGCAATGCGAGTCTCTGCTGGCAGCAATCCTGCAAGCATGAACTCTGCCCCTGTCCCAGCCCCTCGCGGCTGTAAACCGCGTGGCTGTAAACCGGCGGTTGCAGTTCTGTAAAGGAACGGGCAAGCAGTCCCAATACTAACTTTCCCCTACCTAATTCAAAGCAGGGCGTCATGCCAGACATCACCCTCCTGAGGGTCTCGGAGAGCCAGAAGGAGAAGATGCTTCGGGACAGCCTGCAGAAACCGGGGCCATTTGCTGCTATGCTGTGCAAGGCCATGATCCCCGAATACCTGCTGGCGTTGTGGCAGGGAAACGTGTCATACCACGGGGGGCCTAATAAGCTCTCCCTGCCAAAGAACCTGATAATTAGGCTGGAAAGACACCTGCAGGAGGCCTATGAGGAGTTCTCCCCGGGGGATCTCGCCTCTATCCCCGGACACATCGACCAGCTTTTGGGTTAGGTGCCCTTGGAGGGACAAAAGAGTGGAGCGTCTTGGGCAGTGTAATCATGAAGCGGACATTGTTGAATTTTCTTAAAATGGTTCGGACTATACATTGAAGCGGCCAAAGACACAGTAATCATGATACCCTTTGTTCAGATTTCCCTTTTTGTTGCACTTTCCTGTTTACATGTTTAGAAGCACTTTACCCATTGTTAATATTTCAAATCTTCCTGTTCTGTTATAAATAAAAGTTTACATACTTGAAAGCACTTTAGCTATTGTTAATATTTAAAATATGCAAGTTCTGTTATAAATAAATGTTAAGATATTTAAAACACTTACTGCTTGATCCTTCCCCTGAATCTGTGTCTGGGGTAACGGCGGGGGGCGGTTGGTAGGGGATCTCTGTGAGGGTGATGAAGAGCTCCTGGCTGTCGGGGAAATCAGCGGTGCCAGCGCTGTCGACTGCCTCGTCCTCCTCATCTCCTTCTTCATCTTCCCCGTCCGCTAACATGTCGGAGGAACCGGCCGCGGACAATATCCCATCCTCAGAGTCCACGGTCAGTGGTGGGGTAGTGGTGGCGGCCGCACCTAGGATGGAATGCAGTGCCTCGTAGAAACGGGATGTGTGGGGCTGGGATCCGGAGCGTCCGTTTGCCTCTTTGGTTTTTTGGTAGCCTTGTCTCAGCTCCTTGATTTTCACGCGGCACTGCGTTGCATCTCGGCTGTATCCTCTCTCTGCCATGGCTTTAGAGATCTTCTCGTAGATCTTTGCATTCCGTCTTTTGGAGCGCAGCTCGGCAAGCACGGACTCATCTCCCCACACAGCGATGAGATCCAAGACTTCCCGATCAGTCCATGCTGGGGCCCTCTTTCTAGTCTGGGATTGCACGGCCATCTCTGCTGGAGAGCTCTGCATCTTTGCCATTGCTGCTGAGCTCGCCACGGTGTCCAAACAGAAACTGCGATTCAAACTGCCCAGACAGGAAAAGGAATTCAAATTTTCCCGGGCTGTGGCTGGTCAGAGCATCTGAGCTCGGACTGCTGTCCAGAGCGTCAACAGAGTGGTGCACTGTGGGATAGCTCCCGGAGCTATTAGCGTCGATTTCCATCCACACCTAGCCTAATTCGACATGGCCATGTCGAATTTAGCGCTACTCCTCTCGTTGGGGAGGATTACAGAAATCGATTTAAAGAGAGCTCTATGTCGAACTAAATAGCCTCGTGGTGTGGACGGGTGCAGGGTTAATTCGATTTAACGGTGCTAAATTCGACATAAACGCCTAGTGTAGACCAGGCCTAAAACATTGAGTCCGAGTTGTGGCCCAATTAACATTTCACTCTCGTCTACAACATCTCTCCTGCTGGTTAGTTATTGGCTCCAGTGGAGGGAATTATTGTTGTGAGACATTGACCTTCTATCCATGGGATCTCATTCTTTTAATATACACTTATAATTTATGAGTGATGTGATATTTAACTTTGCCAGTTCCACCAATATTATTTTTCACCCATCTTTATAACCCCAACCCTGTTCCCCCCAAGTCAGTGCTTGCATCACTTCACCCGCTAAAGTCAAAATAAACCAAGTTATGGCTCTAGTGACTAACATCATTTTCAAGATGACCCAGTGGAGTTCTGGAGCAGCTCTGTTTGGACCAGATTCTAGTCCCACTTATACCATTGTAAATCTGGGATAACTCTGTTCTAAAGGTGTCTTGGATATTACAGTGTTGCCGAGACCAGAATCCGCCCTTCTCTGTTCATTGTTAGCAGAGTGGTATTCATTTGCCTTGTTT
>NW_020708519.1:0-4041 GCF_002925995.2 Terrapene triunguis
AAAAAAAAAAAAAAAAAAGCCGCGGTAGCGCGATCGCGCCGCTCCACTCTTCGGCGGCAATTCGGTGGCAAGTCCTTCGCCCTGAGAGGGACTGAGGGACCCGCCGCTGAATTGCCACCGAAGACCCGGACGTGCCACCCCTTGGTATTGGCCGCCCCAAGCACCTGCTTCTTTAGCTGGTGCCTGGAGCCGGCCCTGCCCTCAATGTCAGAAATTTGTGTCTTATTTCTAATTGGAATTTGTCTGGCTTTTACTTCCAGCTCGTGCAGTAGTGGGGCCAGATCATGCCAGAACAATGTACTGGCAATTTTGCTGCATGGAGGATGCCATTTTGATCTCAAAATGGTGTTCTCTGCACAGTGTGACTTCGTACGCCCTGTACATGCGAGGTCACGCCTCATTGAAGGCACTATTTTATACAGAAACAAAATGGTCTCCTCCTGGGTCAGCATGGAGGATGCCATTTACAGAGCATAATAGCATCTTCCACACAGTGTGACCTTGCCTGCTCCGTACATGTGGAGCCACACCGATGGGAGCAGGGCCATGCAAGCGGGAGCAGAGTATCTGCACTTAAAAAATCAGGTCTGCACCACTGCTGCCAGCCATTGCGTCTCATGCTGCCTTTCCCCACTAGATTAAACAGCCCTTCAGTACCCAGAATTTTCTCCCCATGAAGATACTTATGAGAATCTTGTGCCACCTCTGGTTTTTGAATTTTGCATTTATTTTCTAGTTAAAGTGCAGTTCTACTCTGAAAAGTGACTATCAGCTTGGCACAGGGGGCTCATTGTCTCCCAATTTCTGTATCAAATGTGTTCAGTTACAAGTAAAAGGACGTTTTCCTCACTGTCAGGCCAACAGAATCAGCCTGGGATCTGAGAGTCAAGCTGGGCTCTCTCCTTGTTGGCAATAAATGTTCTGCAAGCCAAATTAGGCTCTTAATGACACCTCTGCAAACCAATTAACCTCCATGGGTTTGCACAGGTCTAACTGCCTGGAACATCATTAGCAATTAATTGGTGGTGCACAAGATGGAATAGACTCCAAGCATCTCTCCAGTAGTAGTGCTGGCACTGCAGGGCTAACAGTAGCACTTCTCTTTGTCACTTCAGCAAGCAGCCATGATGCTGACTACACCCAGTGGCCCAATCAGCTGAGTGCCATTTTTGCACAGCCACTTTTCAAAGCAGTTCCAGGGTTTGGCAGTTAGATGTTAAGGTGATGGATACCTCTTATGAATGAGTAGACAAATAAATAACCATTGCAAGTGGATCGCTCTGTGTGGCTCTGTGTGTGTATATTCCCCATCAGATGTTCCTCCTCAACTAGTTCTCACTAGCTCGCTGTGGGTTATACAAAGATGAATGCCTGCTGCCAATTTACTCACGGTAGTCCCTTCCAGGCTTTGCAAAAGTGTGATGAGCAGAGTAGGAAGGTATCTTGAAGCAGCAATTAATTTATTTTCAGGGCAAACCAGAGAGTGAAACATTTTGTGTCAGAAGAAGCTTTTCTTCCTGTATTCTAACATGAATAGCCAAGAATCAGCCAGCTGGCTATTGATGGCCTATTCAGTACTGAAAAGCCAGTTGGCAGTGGTGTCAGTTTCACCCATTCTGGACTTGATTCATGCATATCAGATAATGTTACTAATTTCTATTATTCCTTTGTGTATAGCCTTACAGGTTGGTTTCCTGTTGAAGGAGAAACCAGTGGCAGTGTGACTTGTTTATTTATACTGTACACATCAGTCCTTGGACAGAAGTGTTCGCAAACAGCACATAGGCAATCTCCTCTTTCAGGAACCTGAACCCAAACACAAATGCCTGCTTCCTAGGAAGAATCAACCTTAGGTAGAGAGATTAAGAGGCAGAAAGCAAACTCTCTCGCTGGTTGCAACAGCTCTTGGCAAAGAAATAATTGCACAAAACTAACAACAATGCAGCATTTTGACAAAGACCGCATGCTGCTCACACACTAAGGCCTGGTCTACACTAGGCTTTTATGTCGAATTTAGCGCCGTTATATCGAATTAACCCTGCACCCGTCCACACCAGGAAGCCATTTAGTTCGACATAGAGCTCTCTTTAAATCGATTTCTGTAATCCTCCCCAACGAGAGGAGTAGCGCTAAATTCGACATGGCCATGTTGAATTAGGCTAGGTGTGGATGGAATTCGACGCTAATAGCTCCGGGAGCTATCCCACAGTGCACCACTCTGTTGACGCTCTGGACAGCAGTCCGAGCTCGGATGCTCTGACCAGCCACTCCCCCGGGAAAATTTGAATTCCTTTTCCTGTCTGGGCAGTTTGAAGCGCAGTTTCTGTTTGGACACCGTGGTGAGCTCAGCAGCAGTGGCAACGATGCAGAGCTCTCCAGCAGAGATGGCCGTGCAATCCAATAGAAAGAGGGCCCCAGCATGGACGGATCGGGAAGTCTTGGATCTCATCGCAGTGTGGGGCGATGAGTCCGTGCTTTCAGAGCTGCGCTCCAAAAGACGGAATGCAAAGATCTATGAGAAGATCTCTAAAGCCATGGCAGAGAGAGGCTACAGCCGGGATGCAACGCAGTGCCGCGTGAAAATCAAGGAGCTGAGACAAGGCTACCAGAAGACCAAAGAGGCAAACGGACGCTCCGGATCCCAGCCCCACACATCCCGTTTCTACGAGGCACTGCATTCCATCCTAGGTGCGGCCGCCACCACTACCCCACCAGTGACCGTGGACTCTGAGGATGGGATATTGTCCGCGACCGGTTCCTCAGCGGACGGGGAAGAGGAGGAAGGAGATGAGGAGGACGAGGCAGTAGACAGCGCTTACAACGCTGATTTGCCCGACAGCCAGGAGCTCTTCATCACCCTCACAGAGATCCCCTACCAACCCTCACCAGCCGTTATCCCAGACACAGATTCAGGGGAAGGATCAAGCAGTAAGTGTTTTAAATATCTAGACATTTATTTATAACATAACTGGCATATTTAAAATATTAACAATAGCTAAAGTGCTTTAAAACATGTAAACATTTATTTACAACAAAACTGGAAGATTTAAAATATTAACAGTGGGTAAAGTGCTTCAAAACATGTAAACAGGAAAGTCCAACAAAACGGGAATCTGTGCAAAGTGTATCATGATTAGTCTGTCTTTGGGCGCTTCAATATATAGTCTATTTTCAAAAAATTTCACAATGTCCGCTTCATGATTATACTGCCCAAAACGCTGCACTCTTTTGTCCCTCCAAGGGCACCTAACCCAAAAACTGGTCAATGTATCCGGGGATAGAGGCGACATCCTCCGGGGAGAACTCCTCATAGGTCTCCTGCAGGTGTTTTTCAAGCCTCATGAGCAGGTTCCTGGGCAGGGAGAGCTTATTAGGCCCCCCGTGGTATGAGACGTTTCCCTGCCACAACGCCAGCAGGTACTCGGGGATCATGGCCTTGCAGAGCATTGCAGCAAATGGCCCCGGTTTCTGCAGGCTGTCCCGAAGCATCCGCTCCTTCTGGCTCTCCGAGACCTTCAGGAGGGTGATGTCTGGCATGACTCCCTGCTGTGAATTAGGTAGGGGAAAGTTAGTATTGGGACTGCTTGCCCGTCCCTTTACAGAACTGCAACCGCCGGTTTACAGCCACGCGGTTTACAGCCGCGAGGGGGTGGGACAGGGCCAGAGTTCATGCTTGCAGGATTGCTGCCAGCAGAGACTCGCATTGCTTTCTATGTGAAAGGAGGCCAGTGCCACTCTTAAAGTTTTAAGCAGCCACAAGTCTACGGCTTACCATGTTTGCCAGCTAGACAAAGTTCGGTGTCCTGCCCCGCTCCTCAGCTCGCCACAGCAAGACCGCAGGCACTGTAGGCGAGGGCCGAAAATTTGACCTTGTCCTCAGTGCGCGTGTGATAGGTGCTCTGCATGGTCTTGTTCACAGAGAAAGACTATGTTCTCTGTTCACAGATACATTGATCTGTCTCAGGAATTCACTCCCTTTTTCCAATTCCCACAGCCACATCTGCCCAGAGGCTAGCGCACATTAGGAGGAGGAAGAAGAGG
>NW_020708520.1:0-1053 GCF_002925995.2 Terrapene triunguis
AGGTGGGTGAGGTGATATCTTTTATTGGACCAACTTCTGTTGGTGAGAGCTTCACCTAGCTCTTCTTCAGGTCTGGAGAAGGGAACCAGTGTGTCACAGCTAATTACAAGGTGGGACAGATTGTTAAGCCTAAAAGGTTCACACATGCTGTCGGAGATCGCTTAGAATGCAGATTTAGGAGAAAGAAGGATTAGTGAGCAGCAGGGTGTTATACAAATCATTGTAATGAGCCACCATATCAGCGACTCTGTTCAGTCTAAATTTTTTTAGTGTCCAGCAGTGTTGTTATTTAAGTTCCCCGTCTCATCTTTTGAAGGTGTCGTGCAGGTTTCCTTTGAGGATGAGGACTGAGAAGGCAGCTAAGGAGTGCAAAAATTATTTCCCATACAGCTTTACTGGGGACTCTAGAAATGAAAGGCCAGGCCAGAACACTGAGCTACAGAGCGAACTGGTCTTCTCCTGGCCTACTATTACATGCTCAATAATTCACCATTTTGTCCAATGACAGAAATTTTGTTTTACAAAAAAGTTTTAGCATCAGGTTTTACAGCATCTAAAACATTGAGTCCGAGTTGTGGCCCAATTAACATTTCACTCTCATCTACAACATCTCTCCTGCTGGTTAGTTACTGGCTCCAGTGGAGGGAATTATTGTTGTGAGACATTGACCTTTTATCCACGGGATCTCGTTCTTTTAATATACACTTATAATTTATGAGTGATGTGATATTTAACTTTGCCAGTTCCAGCAATATTATTTTTCACCCATCTTTATAACCCCAACCCTGTTCCCCCCAAGTCAGTGCTTGCATCACTTCACCCGCTAAAGTCAAAATAAACCAAGTTATGGCTCTAGTAACTAACATCATTTTCAAGATGACCCAGTGGAGTTCTGGAGCAGCTCTGTTTGGACCAGATTCTAGTCCCACTTATACCATTGTAAATCTGGGATAACTCTGTTCTAAAGGTGTCTTGGATATTACAGTGTTGCCGAGACCAGAATCCACCCTTCTCTGTTCATTGTTAGCAGAGTGGTATTCATTTGCCTTGTTT
>NW_020708521.1:0-2385 GCF_002925995.2 Terrapene triunguis
CCCTGAGGAATTTATTCCAGTCGTTAGTGACCCTCAATCAGGGTCACTAACCTGCAGGTTTTCTGCCGCCCCATGTGGCCAAAAAAAAAAAAAAAAGCCGCGGTAGCGCGATCACGCCGCTCCACTCTTCGATGGCAATTTGGTGGCAAGTCCTTCGCCCCGAGAGGGACTGAGGGACCCGCCGCTGAATTGCCACCGAAGACCCGGACGTGCCGCCCCTTGGTATTGGCCGCCCCAAGCACCTGCTTCTTTAGCTGGTGCCTGGAGCCGGCCCTGCCCTCAATGTCAGAAATTTGTGTCTTATTTCTAATTGGAATTTGTCTGGCTTTTACTTCCAGCTTGTGCAGTAGTGGGGCCAGATCATGCCAGAACAATGTACTGGCAATTTTGCTGCATGGAGGATGCCATTTTGGTCTCAAAATGGTGTTCTCTGCACAGTGTGACTTCGTATGCCCTGTACATGCGAGGTCACGCCTCATTGAAGGCACTATTTTATACAGAAACAAAATGGTCTCCTCCTGGGTCAGCATGGAGGATGCCATTTACAGAGCATAATAGCATCTTCCACACAGCGTGACCTTGCCTGCTCCGTACATGTGGAGCCACACCGATGGGAGCAGGGCCATGCAAGCGGGAGCAGAGTATCTGCACTTAAAAAATCAGGTCTGCACCACCGCTGCCAGCCATTGCGTCTCATGCTGCCTTTCCCCACTAGATTAAACAGCCCTTCAGTACCCAGAATTTTCTCCCCATGAAGATACTTACAAGAATCTTGTGCCACCTCTGGTTTTTGAATTTTGCATTTATTTTCTAGTTAAAGAGCAGTTCTACTCTGAAAAGTGACTATCAGCTTGGCACAGGAGGCTCATTGTCTCCCAATTTCTGTATCAAATGTGTTCAGTTACAAGTAAAAGGACGTTTTCCTCACTGTTCAGGCCAACAGAATCAGCCTGGGATCTGAGAGTCAAGCTGGGCTCTCTCCTTGTTGGCAATAAATGTTCTGCAAGTCAAATTAGGCTCTTAATGACACCTCTGCAAACCAATTAACCTCCATGGGTTTGCACAGGTCTAACTGCCTGGAACATCATTAGCAATTAATTGGTGGTGCGCAAGATGGAATAGACTCCAAGCATCTCTCCAGTAGTAGTGCTGGCAATGCAGGGCTAACAGTAGCACTTCTCTTTGTCACTTCAGCAAGCAGCCATGATGCTGAATACACCCAGTGGCCCAATCAGCTGAGTGCTATTTTTGCACAGCCACTTTTCAAAGCAGTTCCAGGGTTTGGCAGTTAGATGTTAAGGTGATGGATACCTCTTATGAATGAGTAGACAAATAAATAACCATTGCAAGTGGATCGCTCTGGGTGGCTCTGTGTGTGTATATTCCCCATCAGATGTTCCTCCTCAACTAGTTCTCACTAGCTCGCTGTGGGTTATACAAAGATGAATGCCTGCTGCCAATTTACTCACGGTAGTCCCTTCCAGGCTTTGCAAAAGTGTGATGAGCAGAGTAGGAAGGTATCTTGAAGCAGCAATTAATTTATTTTCAGGGCAAACCAGAGAGTGAAACATTTTGTGTCAGAAGAAGCTTTTCTTCCTGTATTCTAACATGAATAGCCAAGAATCAGCCAGCTGGCTATTGATGGCCTATTCAGTATTGAAAAGCCAGTTGGCAGTGGTGTCAGTTTCACCCATTCTGGACTTGATTCATGCATATCAGATAATGTTACTAATTTCTATTATTCCTTTGTGTATAGCCTTGCAGGTTGGTTTCCTGTTGAAGGAGAAACCAGTGGCAGTGTGACTTGTTTATTTATACTGTACACATCAGTCCTTGGACAGAAGTGTTCGCAAACAGCACATAGGCAATCTCCTCTTTCAGGAACCTGAACCCAAACACAAATGCCTGCTTCCTAGGAAGAATCAACCTTAGGTAGAGAGATTAAGAGGCAGAAAGCAAACTCTCTCGCTGTTTGCAACAGCTCTTGGCAAAGAAATAATTGCACAAAACTAACAACAATGCAGCATTTTGACAAAGACCGCATGCTGCTCACACACTAAGAAACGTGTAAGGTGATGCATAACAGCAACATCTGGTAATTCCTGTAATAACAATATTAACAAACCAGGTATCTGTTTTGAGATTGGGAGCCTTTGATACGGGTAATAAAGCTAGCATCTAACAGGCAGCCCCGCAACAAAGTCAATCCCTCACAAAGACTTCTGCTGAACTCCCAACCTTCATGCAATCTCCTCACCAAGAGCCCCCCTTCCTCGTCTTTCTTTCCCTGTTTCTCCCCCTCTTCCCTGTTTTTTCATCTAATCTCCTTTCTGTTCTCTGCATTTCTTGGCCTGTAGCAGTTCCTGTTTCCCCACCCCAACACAC
>NW_020708522.1:0-1628 GCF_002925995.2 Terrapene triunguis
AGGTGGGTGAGGTGATATCTTTTATTGGACCAACTTCTGTTGGTGAGCGCTTCACTTAGCTCTTCTTCAGGTCTGGAGAAGGGAACCAGTGTGTCACAGCTAATTATAAGGTGGGACAGATTGTTAAGCCTAAAAGGTTCACACATGCTGTCGGAGATCGCTTAGAATGCAGATTTAGGAGAAAGAAGGATTAGTGAGCAGCAGGGTGTTATACAAATCATTGTAATGAGCCACCATATCAGTGACTCTGTTCAGTCTACATTTTTTTAGTGTCCAGCAGTGTTGTTATTTAAGTTCCCAGTCTCATCTTTTGAAGGTGTCGTGCAGGTTTCCTTTGAGGATGAAGACTGAGAAGGCAGCTAAGGAGTGCAAAAATTATTTCCCATACAGCTTTACTGGGGACTCTAGAAATGAAAGGCCAGGCCAGAACACTGAGCTACAGAGCGAACTGGTCTTCTCCTGGCCTACTATTACATGCTCAATAATTCACCATTTTGTCCAATGACAGAAATTTTGTTTTACAAAAAAGTTTTAGCATCAGGTTTTACAGCATCTAAGGGTATGTCTACACTACGAGAGTAGTTCGATTTTAGTTAAATCGAATATGTGCAATCGATATTAGAAAGTCGAACGTGTGTGTCCACACTAAGGACAGTAATTCGACGTTGTCAGTCCACACTACCGGGGAAAGCGTCGACATTGGAAGCAGTGCACTGTGGGCAGCTATCCCACAGTTCCCGCAGTCCCCGCTGCCCATTGGAATTCTGGGTAGAGCCCCCAATGCCTTCTGGGGGGAAAAAATGTCTCGAGGGTGCTTTTGGGTAACTGTCGTCATCCAATCGTCACTCCCGCCCTCCCTCCCTCCTTGAAAGCGCCGGCGGGAAATCAGTTCGTGCACTTTTCTGGTCAGTGACAGCGTGGACGCCACAGCACTGCGAGCATGGATCCCGCTGCGACCATCGCCGCAGTTGTGGCCGTTGTCAACGCCTCGCAGCTCATCATGCACCTTTCACAGAGGCAGATAGAGAGAAATCAGGCGAGGAGGCTACGGCAGCGGAGTGAGGACCTGAACTCCGAGAGTAGCACACGCCTGTCAGAAACCACGACACCCAGCGCCGAGGACATCACGTTTGCAATGGGACGTGGATTTTGTTGAACGGTGATTCTGGCCCGGGAAACAAGCATGGACTGGTGGGACCGCATAGTGCTTCAGGTCTGGGATGAATCCCAGTGGCTGCTAAACTTTCGCATGCGGAAGGGGACTTTCCTGGAACTTTGTGAGTTGCTGTCCCCTGCCCTGAAGCGCAAGGACACCCGCATGCGAGCAGCCCTGACTGGTATTTACTTGGAGAAGCTTACTGACTCGCTGTGATCTCAGCGAAACCAATATCCCCATCGTTATAGCAGCTTGCTGCATGCTCCACAATCTCTGTGAGAGCAAGGGGGAGACCTTTATGGCGGGGTGGGAGGTTGAGGCAAATAGCCTGGCTGCTGATTACGCCCAGCCAGACAGCCGGGCGATTAGAAGATCCCAGCGGGACGCGCTGTGCATCCGGGAGGCTTTGAAAGCCAGTTCCAGGACTGAGCAGGGTACCCAGTGACTTTTAAGTTTGTGGACACAGAAGCTG
>NW_020708523.1:0-5280 GCF_002925995.2 Terrapene triunguis
TTACAAGTTTGAAATATGAGAGACTTGTTCAGAAAGATTTGGAGAGCATGGATTGATGTCTGGTCCCTCTTAGTCCCAAGAGTGAACAACCACCAAAACAAAGAGCACAAACAAAAGCCTTCCCCCCACCAAGATTTGAAAATATCTTGTCCCCTTATGAGTCCCTGAGAAACACGACAGGATGGAATTCTTGATCTGGTCCTTCCTGCATTAAAACTGCTCCCACACCCCACTCGGACGCATCTGTGGTTACTAGGAACGGTTTATCAAAGTCTGGGGCCTTTAGCACAGGGTCAGAGATGAGTGTTGCCTTAAGCTGGTTAAAGGTCTTTTGACACTCATCAGTCCACTGAACTGCATTTGGCTGTTTCTTTCTGGTTAGGTCTGTCAGTGGGGTGGCAATTTGGCTGTAATGTGGTACAAATCGCCTATAATATCCGGCCAAGCCTAAGAAGGATTGGACCTGTTTCTTTGACTTTGGAACCGGCCACTTTTGGATAGCATCCACTTTGGCCTATAGGGGATTTATAGTTCCTTGACACACCTGGTGCCCCAGGTAAGTCACTCTGTTTTGGTCTATTTGACACCTTTTAGCCTTAACAGTTAGTCCTGCCTGCCTGATGCGCTCGAAGACCTTTTCCAGGTGTTCTGCCCATGAATCAGAAAAAATGGCCACATCATCGAGGTAGGCAACTGCAGATTCTCCCAATCCCGCTAGGAGACCATCTACAAGTCTTTGGAAGGTGGCGGGTGCATTTCGCAGCCCGAAAGGGAGTACATTGAATTCATACACCCCTGCCTGGGTGACGAAGGCGGACCTTTCCTTAGCGGGTTCATCTAGTGGTACTTGCCAGTACCCCTTGGTTAAGTCTAAAGTAGAGATGAATTGGGCATGTCCCAATTTCTCCAATAGCTCATCTGTGTGTGGCATTGGATAGTTGTCAGGACGAGTTACAGCATTTAGCTTACGGTAGTCCACGCAAAAGCATATTTCCCCATCTGGTTTGGGAACTAGAACCACTGGAGATGCCCATGCACTCTTAGAGGGGCGGATTATACCCATCTGTAGCACGTCCTGGATCTCCCTTTTTATAGCAGTTTGGGCATGAGGTGACTCCCGGTAGGGTGGGGTTCTAATTGGGTGAGCATTACCTGTGTCAATGGAGTGGTATGCCTGTTCAGTCCGTCCTGGAGTGGCTGAGAACATTGGTGCAAAGCTAGTGCACAGCTCCTTGATCTGCTGTCGCTGCAGACGTCCAAGGGTCACGGAGAGGTTCACCTCTTCCACGCCACTGTCACTTTTTCCTTTGTAGTAGACACCTTCAGGCCACTCCGCGTCATCTGTTTCCTGGGCTGTAAACTGGAAAACCTTTAATTCTCTGGAATAAAAGGGTTTAAGAGAATTAACATGGTATACCTTAGGCTTTATGTTGGAGGTGGGGGATGCTATGAGATAGTTAACAGCTCCTAGGCGCTCCTGGACCGTGAATGGTCCTTCCCACAACACTTCCATTTTATGGGCCTGGAGCGCCTTTAAGACCATGACTTGGTCTCCTACTTTGAAGGACCGTTCTCTGGAATGTTTATCATACCAGGCCTTTTGCTCTTTCTGAGCATCCTTTAGGTTTTCTTTAGCAAGGGCTAAAGAGTGTCGGACGGTGATTTGTAGGTTGCTTACAAAGTCTAGAATGTTAGTTCCTGGAGAAGGCGTAAACCCCTCCCATTGCTGCTTCACCAACTGTAATGGCCCCTTAACCTCACGGCCATACACAAGTTCAAATGGTGAAAACCCTAAACTGGGATGTGGTACAGCCCTGTAGGCAAAAAGCAACTGCTGTAACACTAGGTCCCAATCATTGGAGCGTTCATTTACGAATTTATGTATCATGGCCCCCAAAGTTCCATTAAACCTCTCCACCAGGCCATTGGTTTGATGGTGGTAAGGGGTGGCAACCAAGTGATTCACCCCATGAGCTTCCCACAGGTTTTCCATGGTCCCTGCCAGGAAATTAGTTCCCGAATTTGTAAGGATGTCGGAGGGCCAACCTACCCTGGCAAAAATGTCTGCTAGTGCCTGGCACACACTTTTAGCCCTGGTGTTGCTTAAGGGTACTGCTTCCGGCCATCGGATAGCAAAATCCATGAAAGTCAGTATGTACTGCTTTCCTTTGGGTGTCTTCTTAGGGAAAGGACCCAGAATATCCACAGCTACTCGCTGAAATGGGACCTCAATTATGGGTAGTGGCTGGAGAGGGGCTTTGACCTGGTCTTGGGGCTTTTCCACTCGTTGGCACACCTCACCAGACCGGACATAATTAGCAACGTCCTTGCCCATTCCCTCCCAGTGGAAGGACTTCCCCAACCGGTCTTTGGTTCTGTTCACCCCAGAATGGCCACTGGGATGATCATGGGCTAAGCTCAAGAGCTTTACCCGATACTTAGTGGGAACTACCAACTGTCTTTGAGGATGCCAGTCTTCCTGGTACTCAACAGAAAGAGTCTCCTTGTATAAAAGTCCTTGTTCTACAACAAACCAGGATCGGTTAGAAGAGCTGAGAGGCGGTGGGGTGCTCCTTGCCGCCGCCCATGCTTTCTGAAGGCTGTCATCTGCTTCCTGCTTGGCCTGGAACTGTTCCCTTGATGCTGGAGACATCAGTTCCTCCTTGGACTGTGGACTTGGGCTTGGTCCCTCTGGAAGCGATGCAGGTGCTGGGGCTGTTTCCATTGACTGTGAACTGCTGTCCGCTGGTGCACTACATAGTATTTCAGGCTCTGGCTGAGCCTCTTGGGTAGGGTTATCTGCTGCTTCGGGCAGTTCAGGCTCACTGGTGCCCTCTGGCGTTGGAGTTGTAGACGGGTTTGCAAGCGCTGGACTCAGTGCTGGCCATGGTTCTGGTGCTGGTTGCGTTGCCAGTTCCGGTTCTGAGACTGGCTTTGGCTGGGTCTCTGGGATTGGATCCACTACGGCTGTTGCAGTCATTGGCAGGGGATCCAGTTCCACCACCTCTGTCTGGGTCTCTGGTAACACAGACGGGGTCCTGGTGGACGGCTCAGGAACAGGGATGGGTGTGAAAGCTTGCTTAGCCTGGCTGCGGGTGACCATTCCCACCCCCTTGGCTAGCTTCACATGGTTGGCCAAGTCTTCCCCCAGCAGCATGGGGATGGGATAATTGTCATAGACTGCAAAAGTCCACATTCCTGACCAGCCCTTGTACTGGACATGCAACTTGACTGTAGGCAAGGTTACAGAGTGTGACATGAAGGGTTGAATTGTCACCGGAGCCTCCAGGTTGATGAGTTTGGGGTCCACTAGGGATTGGTGGATAGTCGACACTTATGCCCCAGTGTCCCTCCACACGATAACCTTCTTTCCGCCCACTCTTAAGGTTTCCCTTCGCTCCGAGGGTATTTGAGAGGCATCTGGGCCTGGGGATCTTTGGTGTGATTGTGGTGTAATGAACTGTAATCGGTTGGGGTTCTTGGGGCAGTGGGCCTTTATATGTTCCAGTTCATTACATTTAAAACATCGCCCTGCTAAGGTATTACCGGGACGATGTTGGTTGGTGGAGACTGGTGTGGTGGGGTGAGAAGGCGTCTGGGGTTTCCCTTGGGATGTAGGTGGGGCCTTGGGTTGTCCCCAGTGGTAAGGTTTTGTTTCGGGTTGCCCCTTCTGATATTCGCTCCAACTGCTACTAGTTTTTCTCTTTTCTGCCACCTCCACCCATTTGGCTCCAATCTCCCCCGCCTCGGTTACAGTTTTGGGCTTCCCATCTAGAATGTACCTTTCTATTTCCTCAGGAACACCCTCTAAAAACTGCTCCATTTGCATTAGGAAGGGCAGCTCTTCTGTAGATTTAACACTTGCTCCTGATATCCAGGCATCCCAATTTTTCCCAATGTAGTAGGCATGTCGGGTAAATGACACATCTGGTTTCCACCTTAGGGCTCTGAACCGCCGACGGGCATGCTCAGGTGTTAGCCCCATTCTGATTCTGGCCTTTTTTTTAAAAAGTTCATAACTGTTCATGTGTTCCTTAGGCATTTCAGCCACCACCTCTGCTAAGGGTCCACTGAGCTGTGGCCTCAGCTCTACCATGTACTGGTCTGTAGTGATGCTGTACCCAAGGCAGGCCCTTTCAAAATTTTCTAAGAAGGCCTCAGTATCATCGCCTGCTTTGTAGGTGGGGAATTTTCTGGGATGGGAAGTGGTACCTGGAGAGGGGTTGTTAGGGTTAGCTGGTATATCCTGCCTAGCCCTTACCAATTCCAGTTCATGCTTCCTCTCTTTTTCTCTCTCCTCCATCTCTTTTTCTTTCAGCTCCGTCTCTTTTTGTTTTTCCTCCATAGCTCTTTTGTGGGCATCCTCTTTGGCTTTCTCTTCTCTTTCAGTAGCTACTTTCTCGAGTTCTTTTATTTCGAGCAGTCTCTTATGATTTTTTTCACTTTTTTCTGCTGCCAGTCTGGCCAGCTCTAGTTAAGTAGCGGTGTCACTGGTACTCATTTTCCTGCTTTGTTGGGCTGGGTCACACCCCCTCTGCAGTTCACTGAAACTGGGATGCACTCAGCTCAGGGCTGCTTAGGTAACAGAGACTTTCTAACTAGCTATCCCCGAGAGGTAGAAAGAAAAAAAACAATTCAGCTTGTAAATTCCTTTTGCCAGCTGTTTGCTCACTGCTTGAACCCTTCTCTTAACAAAGACCCTTGTTAAAAAAAACTTAACACCTCTGCATTCAGGCAAGGAGAGATAAGATATGCATCTACCTTCAGCTCTGCTCTCTAAGGCTACGTCTTCACTACCCGCCGATCCGGCGGGTAGCAATCGGTTTATCGGGGATCGACTTACCACGTCTCGTGAGGACGCGGTAAAATCGATCCCTGATCGCTCTGCCGTCGACTCCGGAAATCCACCTCGACAAGAGGCGGCAGCGGAGTCGGCGGCAGCGGTCGACTTTCCCCCGTCCTCACCACCAGGTAAGCCGACCTAAAATACGCAACTTCAGCTACGGTATTCACGTAGCTGAAGTTGCGTATCTTAGGTCGGAACCCCGCTGTAGTGTAGACCTAGCCTAAGCAGCTAGAAAGGAGAAAAAAAAATCTTACTGGCTTTTGGTTTAAAATGATCCCACCGCTCTGCCACCATGTCAAGGCTCCTTCCCCACTCTGAACTTTAGGGTACAGATGTGGGGGCCTGCATGAAAACTTCTAAGCTTAACTACCAGCTTAGATCTGGTCTGCTGCCACCACTCCCAATGTGCTAATTCCCTTCCCTGGGTAGCCTTG
>NW_020708524.1:0-1758 GCF_002925995.2 Terrapene triunguis
ACCCCTTGGGCACACAGCCCCCGGGCACACACCTACCAGGCACCCACTCACCTGGGCGTGCACCTACCCTCTGGGCGCACACCTACCGGGCACCCATCCCCTGGGCGCACAGCCCCCAGGCACCCACCTCTTGGGCACACAGCCCCCGGGCACACACCTACCGGGCACCCATCCCCTGGGCGCACAGCCAGCGGGTACACAGCCAGCAGACACACACCCCCTGAGCGCACAGCCACCGGGCACACACCTACCAGGCACCCACCCCCTGAGCACACAGCCAGTGGGCACACACCTACCAGGCACACACCCCCTGAGCACACAGCCACCGGGCACACACCTACCAGGCACACACCTACCAGGCACACAGCCCCTGAGCACACAGCCAGTGGGCACACACCTACCAGGCACCCAGCCCATGAGCACATAGCACGCGGGCGCCCACTCACCTGTGCACGCACACCCACCAGGCACACACCTACCTGTGTGCACCCCCACTAGACACACCTATATCCACCCACCTGGGCACATATCTTCTGGGCACACCCACCTTCAATGTGTACACACCTGTACACACTGCAGACAGTATATTCAATATAAACTCATTGGAGGTTTTATACAGTATACACAAATACAGTACATTATACACATCCACACCCTAAGAAATCTACGAAATCTACCATCACTTAACATAGGTACATGTTTTCTTCCTCACTAGATGCTGTTCATGTGTTGTTATACATAGAACTCATTTATTCTTATGTAAAATATAACTTGTTCATATAACACGTCATGTTTGTAAACTATCTAAAATGTTATGGATGAAATCTTTGACCCACTAAAGTGAATGGCAAAACTCTCATGGACTTCAGTAGGGCTAGGATTTCCCGTCTGTGTGCACACACGAGTGACTATGGCCTGGTCTACACTAGGACTTTAATTCAGATTTAGCTGCCTTAATCCGAATTAACCCTTCACCCGTCCACACTACAGAGCCAGTTAATTCGAATTAAAGGGCCCTTTAAATCGATTTCTGTACTCCACCTCGACGAACGGAGTAGAGCCTAAATCGATTTTGTTAATTCGAATTAGGGTTAGTGTGGACGCACACCACCGAATTACTGTGTTTAAGTTAATGGGGTAGTGTGGCCGCACACCACCGAATTAATGTGGTTTAAAACCGAATTAAGGTGCTTAGTGTGGCCGCGCACAATCGAATTTATACAACCTGTTTCCCAAATTCGAATTATCTAAATTCGGATTAATCCTGTAGTGTAGACATACCCTATGGGTAATATATATACCCACAACGACAGTAATTCTGAACTCATTTAGGACTAATTACTATGTGGTTTCCACAAGTATGGATGTCTCTGTGTGTATAAACTCATTGATTTGAAGCATGTGCATTCATTTGTGTAAGGGCCTCTGGACCATAACTGGGGCACATAGACACTACTGCAAAATTAATAATACAGTATACTGTGTAAATAATATCCATAATTGCATATATCTACATATGTATATTAACATTTACACATACATCTGATTTTCTGTTATGTTGAAGTACACATCATGAGTAAAATTTTCAAAAGCACCTAACTGAGCACCTTAGGCTTCTAAGGCTAGGTCTACACTACACTACCTGAATCGGCGGGTAGAAATCGACCTCTCGGGGATCGATTTATCGCGTCCCGTCAGGACGCGACAATCGATCCCCGAATCGACGCTCTTACTCCACCAGCGAAGGTGGGAGTAAGA
>NW_020708525.1:0-1016 GCF_002925995.2 Terrapene triunguis
CAGCCCCCGGGCACACACCCCTTGGGCACACACCTACCAGGCACCCAGCCCCTGAGCACATAGCCAGCGGTCGCCCACTCACCTGTGCACGCACACCCACCAGGCACACACCTACCTGTGTGCACCCCCACTAGACACACCTATATCCACCCACCTGGGCACATATCTTCTGGGCACACCCACCTTCAATGTGTACACACCTGTACACACTGCAGACAGTATATTCAATATAAACTCATTGGAGGTTGTATACAGTGTACACAAATACAGTACATTATGCACATCCACACCCTAAGAAATCTACGAAATCTACCATTACTTAACATAGGTACATGTTTTCTTCCTCACTAGATGCTGTTCATGTGTTATACATAGAACTCATTTATTCTTATGTAAAATATAACTTGTTCATATAACACGTCATGTTTGTAAACTATCTAAAATGTTATGGATGAAATCTTTGACCCACTAAAGTGAATGGCAAAACTCTCATGGACTTCAGTAGGGCTAGGATTTCCCGTCTGTGTGCACACACGAGTGACTATGGGTAATATATATACCCACAATGACAGTAATTCTGAACTCATTTAGGACTAATTACTATGTGGTTTCCACAAGTATGGATGTCTCTGTGTGTATAAACTCATTGATTTGAAGCATGTGCATTCATTTGTGTAAGGGGCTCTGGACCATAACTGGGGCACATAGACACTACTGCAAAATAAATAATACAGTATACTGTGTAAATAATATCCATAATTACATATATCTACATATGTATATTAACATTTACACATACATCTGATTTTCTGTTATGTTGAAGTACACATCATGAGTAAAATTTTCAAAAGCGCCTAACTGAGCACCTTAGGCTTCTAAGGCTAGGTCTACACTACCCGCCTGAATCGGCGGGTAGAAATCGACCTCTCGGGGATCGATTTATCGCGTCCCGTCAGGACGCGACAATCCATCCCCGAATCGACGCTCTTACTCCACCAGCGAAGGTGGGAGTAAGA
>NW_020708526.1:0-2470 GCF_002925995.2 Terrapene triunguis
GCTTGTCGCAGCCCAGAGGAATGCATGACACTGAGCCTGAACTCTGTGACTGCATTAGTCACCAACAGGTGAGTGTGGCAGGAGAGGACACATAACATAAGCTCCGGGATCTGAAGAGAGGTCTCTGGAGCCTCGGGATGTGCAGGTTTGGAAACATGTGGCTCCTACCTAGTCCAAAGCAACCTGCTGTGCTCCCTGACAAGAGCCATATTAACAGGCAACACTGCGACTGACCCCCATGCCTCTCTATTTCCTTGGCCACATGTATCGTGTCCTTTTATTGGTGGCTAGTCCAGAAAAAGAGAACAAGAGCTCACTACTGCTACCAGCTCAGGGATTTGTTGGCTTGAGATCATGTTGATAGAAGCATGCAGTAGTGACAGAAACTGGGATGTCAAGCCCCTAGAGTGACTTCTTACCTTTATACACCTGCCCTTTCATCGTACAAGGCTATTTTAAAGTTGAGTGTGATAGTAAAGAGACCCATTTTCAACCCTTCATCACACAAGACAAAGCCCACAGTATTCATCATTAACTGGGCTGGTAGGGGTCACTACCGTAATGACTCAAATTGGAGTGAGTTGTGCTCTTGGCAGCGAAGGGCCCAGATTCAGTCCCCACGGATGCCTAAGGTATCTATATGTGGCCACGGTTTGACTCACCTACCATTACAGACTGTTTAGCCCGGTCCTGGCCATGCGTGATGATTGTCTGTAATGGGGATTGCTGTCAGCAAGCTCTTCAGCATGGCATCCATGTCTCTGGGCAGGCCTTCTTCAGAGCCTGTCAGCAGAGGGAGACCATGGGTCAGGGTTATGGAACCTGGGGCTACACCTGCAAGGATGACAGCTGGCTCTGCAATCCTTGCCCAGAGCAGCTCTCTGCAGAGGGCCTGGTGCACAGCAGGTAGGGAACAGCCAAGCTGCTAGGGATGGGAGCTGGGCTTCCTGGCAGAGTCCAGCATCTGCAAGGAAGGGATTCCCCACAGAGGGGCAACAATTGAGTCTCCCCCTGACACTTGATTAAATCCTATGGCCTCTTCCCACCTCTGCCCACCCCACCCCCAAATCAGAGCAGCTCCAGCTACCGAAGAGAGCAAAAACCAGAGGCCTTCCTGGCCCTTGGGACAGAGGAGTAGGTTGATGATCTACCTGGATGTGAGTTTTGGCCTTCCCCATGCCCATGCTCTATACTCCCTTCAGGGCAGCGCACAGGAACCCACCATGGACTGCTCCACCCTTGTGTTTGTTCCTACTTCAGTCTGCTTCATCTCTGTGCCAACCATTTCCTCCTTCACCTCCCTGCAGGAATCGGCAGGGTGTGTGTGTGGACGATCAGCATGGTCCCCTTAAAAGCCCAGTCACCACTTAACCAGGACAAGAAGAACTTGACTCTACCCAAGCTCATTCTCTGCTCTGCCTCTGCCTCCCCAAGAGGAACACCCATAACCCACAACCCCTGCAGCAGCAGATCCTACAGCAAGTTGGAGCCAGCCCGCCTCACCCCTCCTGGTGGTGGGAGGGGAACAGGAGAAAGGACAAAAGAAGTAAGAGATGAAGAGAAAGGAAGGAGGGATAGTGCAAAAAGGTCAAACAAAAAGGACAAACCCTAATATCCCCAGTGATATGGGACAAAATCCCAGGTGGGGAATAAAATTCTGCCACCTTAAACTAGTGTTTTCCATGCCTAGAATTCAGCTGGCACCGGATGGATCAGACTGAACAGGTTCCAAACCTCTCGGAGGTTCTTACCTTCTCAACAGGGACAGCAGTTTTCTAGTAAAACCAGTAAAAGGAAAGGAGACAACTCGAAAAAGGCTCCTCCTCGCGCTCACGTACGTGAACCCTAATACTCTCTCAGTCCTCAAAGAGAGACCTCAAGAAGGAGACTTGCTGAAGCAAAGCCACAGGGGTCTCTGAGGTTTCCCTGGCCCTGCGACCCTGTCCTGCCTGGCTGATGTCAGCATCTCTCTGTGAGGTCACCACTACCCCACCACCTTTCACCAATAGGCTGAGGTCCTGCAAAAGGCCTTTGTGATGTCACTGCTACAACCAACCATCCGCTGAAGTGCTAATGTCCTGCCGCTGGCCAGACATCTTGGAGGTTTGAGCTACTCCCTGTGGATCACCCCACTCAATGAGTGTTCATTCTAGGAAGCAAGCCGGCTAGACAGTAAAACATCAGAGGCTGCTCCCAATGCTACACTCAGTTTTTCCGAAATTAGTAGACTTTATGGCCAGAAGAGACCTTTAGAGCATCTAATCTAACCCCCTGCATATCACAGGCTTCCTATGTAGAACAATAGTTACTTTTTGGGCAAACACATTCTAGAAAGGCATCTAGTCTTCATAAAATGACATCAATGCAATTAAGTGATGGAGAATCCACCAATTTCACTTTTAGTGAGTGCCAGGGGGCTCCACTTCCCCTTCCACTAGCTCCCCATTTACAGTGAGCCAGAGCAGTACCT
>NW_020708527.1:0-6883 GCF_002925995.2 Terrapene triunguis
GGCCTCAGAGGCACAGCCCCTGCAGTGCCTCAGGCACCTGGCGCAAGTGCCGGATGATGCGGAGCTGGTGAATCACTTTGGCCGTGACGTCCTCCTGCTGCAAGGGAACGAGAACCTGTCAGAGACTCAAACGCGCCGAGGAATCAGGGGGAATTAAGGGCATCTGGAACCAGCAGCATTTCCACCCAGCACCTGCCCACCACTGAGGGATGGATTCACCTCCTGAACCCCAGAATGGAGTCTTCTTGTCCTTTCTAGTAACCTCCAGTGACAACCCCCTTCCTTGTAGGGTGAGCTCCTGCTACCTCCCCCTCAAAAAGTGCCCTTGATAGCTGTTCCACCTCCAAACCACAGCTCAAGTTCTCAGAACCCTCTTCTCCACCCCCACCCAGGTTGGGCAGGGAGGCGGCTCTAGCAGGGGGGGCAGGAGGGATTCTGGCAGCAGTGAAGTGGGTTGCGGGGAGGTTGAGATCTTGCCCCAAGTCATCCCAGACACTAATGCTAAGCCACAGGATGGCAGCATCTAGTATCAATGGAGTCCAAGCACTATTTCAACCCCCAGTTTTGGATGAACTTCCCACAAAGGGAGGTGAAGAGCACCCCCAGCAACAGACACACACACACACACACACACACACCACTCCTGGTGGTGGGAGGGGAACAAGAGAAAGGACAAAAGAAGTAAGAGATGAAGAGAAAGGGAGGAGGGATGGAGGAAATGATAAAACAAAAAGGATAGGTTCTAAACCTCTCGGAGGCTCTTACCTTCTAAACAGGAACGTATGTTTTCTAGTAAAACCAGTAAAAGAAAGGAGAAAACTCAAAAGAGGTTCTTTCTTGTGCTCTGGAGCTGCTCTCAGATGTTTTTGAGAGCAGCCTCCTCTGTGGTCACGTGCACCCATTCTTCCTCCTCGTCCTCTGAGTCCCTGGGGGTCCCTGGACCAGGGAGAGACGTGGACAAGGTGACGCCTGCTGCCACTCGGGGGAAGGACAGGGGCATGGTGGGGCAATGTGACCCGTTCCCACCTCCGGGACCCAGGGCAGATTGGGCCCCACACTCCCCCCTCTCAGTGATGCCTTCAGCCGCCAACTCCTTCAGGAGCCCATAGGAAAGAGACCCCCCACACTCTCCTGGACTCCCTGGGATGCCTTCCCCTCCCGCCACCCAACTGGAGCATCAACCACCAAAGTGGCAGCATCTAGCGTCGGTGGGGTTCACGTGGCTCAGGCCAGACACCTGGGCAGGGGACTCGCCCCCATAGCACTGGTCTAGCGCGTGGCCCAGGGTGTTCACAGCCCCCTCCTCACCCCTTCCTGAGCCCAGCCTGGCTCCTCACCTAGAACAAAGCAGCAGCGCCCATCGGCCTCGCTGCTGCCTGAGTCCCAGGCGCTGCTGCTGTCCCATGGGGAGCGGGCCGAGCTGCTGGTGCTGCGACAGGGATCCTCCACCTCCTGCCGTGGGGAGGCTGGAAGGTCCTCAGGGACCGGGCAGGGCGATGCCTCCTTCTGGGAACCGGGGCTGGGCTCTTGGGGCCGGTGCTTCCCACACAACAAGCCCCAGAGCCACCCTGCCCGGCTCCCCTTCTGGGCTGGGTCCTGCCTGCCCAGCCGCATCCTGGGCCAGCTCCATTTCGGCCTGGCCGGTGGCTCTCTCACCTCAGCGCCTGCGCCGGGAGCGGCTTTCCTCTGCCAGAAGGCTGGGCACTTCCACCTCCTCGCTCGGCCGGGAGCTCCTTCCCCGCCAGCAGGGATGGAGAGGCTGCTCTGCTCCTGGGGACATGGCAGCTGCTTCCCTCAGGCTCTGGGGCCACCTGCAGAGCCTTCTTCCTGAACATCCTCAGGAGCCTGGACAGCCTGGAACCGAGCGGGGAGCAGGCGTGAGTCTGGGTTCAAGGTAGCCTCTCACTAACCAGCCTTTTTGGTCCCTCCACATCCCTGCCACAGCCAGAGCAGCTCCTTCTCCCAACACAGGGGTGGAGGGAATGCAATCTACACACACTGGCAGGAGTTCATTGCATGATCTGCTCCCATGGATTACAAATCCAATCTCCTTTGGGAGAGATTTTCTCCCCCTCTTTCTGCCTCTCCCCAGACAGACAGGGGACGCCACAGAGGAACCCTAATGCCACTCACTTGCTCTGGGTCATGGAGCGATGGATGGTGGATGTTCAGGGTCGCCAGCTGTCCCTTGCCCTCCTCCTCACTCTCCAAGCCCAAGGCAGGCTGGAGAGGGTGGTGACCTGAGGAGTTACCCTGCCCAGCCAGCAGGCAGGGTGATGACACTGGGCAATCGACTGGCTGTGAAAACAAGCGTCTGTCTTATTGCCAAGGTACAGAGAAAGTCAGCCAGCAGCAGGGGGTGCAGAACACTGCCCCAGTGCGGGGGTGACAGCGCATCCCAGCTCCTGACATCCCAGCACTTTACACACCTTCCTGGAGCCTGCTGCACTTAACAATTACAAAATAATAAAATACAAAAAAAAAAAATATTTCAGCTATTCTATTCTGTCATAATCTGATCTTAATAAACGGGATAGGACACCGCATATTATGCAGTGCTCCTAGTGACACTCTCCAATGGATCCCCATCCTCCACCTACGCTGAGGTAGATAGAAGCGGATTGTTATCCCTACTTGAAAGGGGGAGAAGCTAAGGCTGAGAAAGGAGAATTGTCTTGTCTTAGGTCACACAGCCAGTCAGTGGCAGAGTTGGGAATAGGACCCAAGAGCCCTGACTTGCAATCTAACCATCGGATCTTGAATTTAATACATTGAATAACCTGAATAAAATGCTCTCAAATGAGCTCCAGACCAACAACAGTTCATGAACTGCGCAGAGACAATTAATGCAGAGAAGCAGCAAAATTCGCCAAAAAGATGACTGGTTATGACTTATTTACTTGTTCTTAAAAGAGAACAAAAAGGACCTGAGTCTCCTCCCTGTCAATAACCCCCTGCTCAGCCAATCAGGGTAGAGACTGAGGGGTGGGAGGCTGAGAGTTCTCACCAGAGAGCCCAAAGGAAGGCCCAGGTCACCGGAAGGGATCACTGTCCGAGGACTATTTCAGCCCCACTTTCTTGGGTGGACCTCCCACAATGGGAGATACAGAGCACCCCCTGCAACACGCAACACACACACTCACACACACACACTCACACCTCCTGGTGGTGGGAGGGGAACAGGAGAAAGGACAAAAGAAGTAAGAGATAAAGCTAAAGCAAGGAGGGATGGAGGAAATGGTAATGTAACCCTTCTGCCCATCTAAGTTGGCAGCAACAAGGGCCGGGTTCTGTATCTAGGGGTTCAGTTTCCATAACACAAAGCAAAACCGGCTCGAGCCCCCACCCAGTGACCTGGGACAATTACATACCACCCCCCTGGGTACCTCTAAGAGGCAATACTTCCCCTCTCGCAAGCACGGAGTCTGAGTGTAGCAGAAAATGTTTAATAACATGAGGTAAACGACATCAGCATAAAATTGGAAAAAAACACCACAAACAGGATTCATAACACAAACCATGAGCAAAACCCACCCCAGCAAATTGGGCTGTGTCCTTTCCCTTTGGTTCTTGAATCCAGCAACCCAAAAATCACCCAGAGTCCCCAAAGTCCAACACCCCCAAAGTCTCTTGGGTCCAGCAACCCCCAAAGTCCCAAAAGTCCAACAACCCCCAAAGTCTCTGTCCCTGGTCAGTGCAGCCCCAGAGTAAAAAAGGGGGGGGCACGCAGGGTGTTAAGGGGCACCTTACGTGATCCAAGGCTGGCCAGCCGTCTGTTTCTCCGTGGGGGTTCCGCCGCAGCCTTTACCACGAGCCAGTCCACTTTCTGCCGTCCCACGAACTGCTCCGCTCTACAAGCTGCTCCGCTCCGCTCCGCTCACCGACCGGTGAGCCGTTCCAGCCGTCCCCGCAAACAGCTCCACTCGCCGTTCCTTGGGCCACTCCAACCGGCCCCGCAAGGCTCCACGCCGCTCACTGCTCCTCCAGTCGTCCCCACAAATTGCTCCGCCAGCTGCTGAGCAATATAGCTTCAGGCTCCCCCACTAGTTAACACAGCACTCAGTGATCTCAGCTCTTAATAACATCAGCTCTTTTGTGATTTCAGCTCTTAGTGATTTCAGCTCATAGTAGAGTAGGGGAGCCCCAGTGCTGGTGCACCATTGGCCCAAAGTGAATTCAGCTCAGCAGCCTGTAACTAGACTCCTAAGGGAATCAAAGTTAGCTCTGACATTCAACAGTGGAGAGAGGAGGCGGTGCAATTGGTGCTTCAAACCCTCAGAGGGGGCCCATACCATCAGGTACAAATACCTGTCCCCATCCTCTCTCAATTCACTGGGTTTTGTAACCCATGTCCCTTGACAAGCAAATGCTACTTAGGTAATGGTGAAGGATTCACTCAGTCCTTCTGTCATACAACAGTTCCACTGGCCTTGATTCACAGAATCAGGGTAACAAAACTTTATTCTTCCTGCCCCAATAACAGAGAAACTGAGGATCCCACACCAGCCAAAGTAACCACTTTCGGTTGCTGTGGGCTCATGCTATGCGTGTGGGTGGGCCTATGCAAACAAGATCCGCCCCTGGAGTTCTTTTCCACACTCGCCATAATTCACCACCAGATGTCAGGGTAGAGCTCATCCTGACTCTGCTTACAGTAAAACAAATAGGACAAACCCTAATATCCCCAGTGATTCTCCGGGACAAAATCCCAGGTGGGGAATAAAATTCTGCCACCTTGAACTAGTGTTTTCCATGCCTAGAATTCAGCTGGCACCAGATGGATCAGACTGAGCAGGTTCCAAAACCTCTTGGAGGCTCTTACCTTCTAAACAGGGACGTCTGTTTTCTAGTAAAATCAGTACAAGGAAAGGAGACAACTCGAAAAAGGCTCCTCCTCGCACTCATGTACGTGAACCCTAATACTCTCTCAGTCCTCAAAGAGAGACCTCAAGAAGGAGACTTGCTGAAGCAAACCCACAGGGGTTTCTGAGGTTTCCCTGGCCCTGCGCCACGTCCTGCCTGGCTGATGTCAGCATCTCTCTGTGAGGTCACCACCTCCCTACCACCTTTGACCAAAAGGCTGAGGTCCTGCAAAAGGCCTTTGTGATGTCACTGCCACACCCACCCATCCCCTGAAGTGCTAATGTCCTGCTGCTGGCCTGACACTTTGAAGGTTTGAGCTACTCTCTGTGGATCACCCCACTCAATGCGTGTTCATTATAGGAAGCAAGCCAGCTAGACAGTAAAACATCAGAGGCTGCTCCCAATGCTACACTCAGTTTTTCCAAAACTAGGAGACTTTATGGCCAGAAGAGACCTTTAGAGCATCTATTCTAACGCCCTGCATGGTCACAGGCTTCCTGTATAGTACAATAGTTACTTTTTGGGCACACACATGCCAGATAGGCATCTAGTCTTCATTCAATGACATCAAGAGATGGAGAATCCACCACTTTCCCTTTTAGTGAGTGTCAGGGGGCTCCATTTCCCCTTCCACTAGCTCCACATTTACAATGAGCCAGAGCAGTACCTGCAGCAGGGAGCGGGAGTTGCTGGTGGCCTCAGAGGCACAGCCCCTGCAGTGCCTCAGGCACCTGGCGCAAGAGCAGGATGATGCGGAGCCGGTGCATCACTTTGCCCGTGACGTCCTCCTGCTGCAAGGGAACGAGAACCTGTCAGAGATTCAAATGCCCAGAGGAATCAGGGGGAATTAAGGGCACCTGGAACCAGCAGTATTTGCACCCAGCACCTGCCCACCACTGAGGGATGGATTCACCTCCTGAACCCCAGAATGGAGTCTACTTGTCTTTTCTAGTAACCGCCAGTGCCAACCCCCTTCCTTGTAGGGTGAGCTCCTGCTACCTCCCCCTCAAAAAGTGCCTTTGACAGCTGTTCCACCTCCAAACCACAGCTCAAGTTCTCAGAACCCTCTTCTCCACCCCCACCCAGGTTGGGCAGGGCGGCGGCTCTAGCGGGGGGGCAGGAGGGATTCTGGCAGCAGTGAAGTGGGTTGCGGGGAGGTTGAGATCTTGCCCCAAGTCATCCCAGACACTAATGCTAAGCCACAGGATGGCAGCATCTAGTGTCAATGGAGTCCAAGCACTATTTCAACCCCACAGTTTTCGATGAACTTCCCTCAAGGGGAGGTGAAGAGCACCCCCAGCAACACCCACACCGACACCCCACTCCTGGTGGTGGGAGGGGAACAAGAGAAAGGTCAAAAGAAGGAAGAAATGAAGAGAAAGGGAGGAGGGATGGAGGAAAAGGTAAACCAAAAAGGACAAACCCTAATGTCCCTAGTGGTTCTCCGGGACAAAATCCCAGGTGGGGAATAAAATTCTGCCACCTTGAACTAGTGTTTTCCATGCCTAGAATTCAGCTGGCACCAGATGGATCAGACTGAGCAGGTTCCAAAACCTCTTGGAGGCTCTTACCTTCTATACAGGGACGTCTGTTTTCTAGTAAAATCAGTACAAGGAAAGGAGACAACTCGAAAAAGGCTCCTCCTCAAGCTCACGTACGTGAACCTTAATACTCTTTCAGTCCTCAAAGAGAGACCTCGAGAAGGAGACTTGCTGAAGCAAAGCCACAGGGGTCTCTGAGGTTTCCCTGGCCCTGCGCCCCGTCCAGCCTGGCTGATGTCAGCATCTCTCTGTGAGGTCACCACCTCCCTACCACCTTTGACCAATAGGCTGAGGTCCTGCAAAAGGCCTTTGTGATGTCACTGCCACACCCACCCATCCCCTGAAGTGCTAATGTCCTGCTGCTGGCCTGACACTTTGAAGGTTTGAGCTACTCTCTGTGGATCACCCCACTCAATGCGTGTTCATTCTAGGAAGCAAGCCGGCTAGACAGTAAAACATCAGAGGCTGCTCCCAATGCA
>NW_020708528.1:0-3496 GCF_002925995.2 Terrapene triunguis
TCAGGCACCTGGCGCAAGTGCCGGATGATGCGGAGCTGGTGCATCACTTTGGCCGTGACGTGCTCCTGCTGCAAGGGAACGAGAACCTGTCAGAGACTCAAACGCCCCAAGGAATCAGGGGGAATTAAGGGCATTTGGAACCAGCAGCATTTCCACCCAGCACCTGCCCACCACTGAGGGATGGATTCACCTCCTGAACCCCAGAATGGAGACTGTTCTCCTTTCTAGTAACCTCCAGTTGCAACCCCTCTCCTTGTAGGGTGAGCTCTTGCCACCTCTGGCTCAGTGCCCTTGACAGCTGATCCACCTCCAAACCACAACTTGAGTCTTCAGAACCCTCTCCTCCCACCCCCACCCAGGTTGGGCAGGGAGGCGGCTCTAGCAGGGGGGGCAGGAGGGATTCTGGCAGCAGTGAAGTGGGTTGCAGGGAGGTTGAGATCTTGCCCCAAGTCATCCCAGACACTAATGCTAAGCCACAGGATTGCAGCATCTAGTGTCAGTGGGGTCCAATCACTATTTCAACCCCACATTTTTGGATGGACCTCCCACAATGGGAGATGAAGAGTACCCCCAGCAACACACACACACACACACCCCTCCTGGTGGTGGGAGGGGAACAGGAGAAAGGACAAAAGAAGTAAGAGATGAAGAGAAAGGAAGGAGGGATGGAGGAAAAGATAAAACAAAAAGGATAGGTTCCAAACCTCTCGGAGGCTCTTACCTTCTAAACAGGGACGTATGTTTTCTAGTAAAACCAGTAAAAGAAAGGAGAAAACTCAAAAGAGGTTCTTTCTCGTGCTCTGGAGCTGCTCTCAGATGTTTTTGAGAGCAGCCTCCTCTGTGGTCACGTGCACCCATTCTTCCTCCTCGTCCTCTGAGTCCCTGGGGGTCCCTGCACCAGGGAGAGACGTGGACAAGGTGACGCCTGCTGCCACTCGGGGGAAGGACAGAGGCATGATGGGGCAATGTGACCCCTTCCCACCTCCGGGACCCAGGGCAGATTGTGCCCCACACTCCCGCCTCTCAATGATGCCTTCAGCCGCCAACTCCTTCAGGAGCCCATAGGAAAGAGACCCCCCACACTCTCCTGGACTCCCTGGGATGCCTTCCCCTCCCGCCACCCAACTGGAGCATCAACCACCAAAGTGGCAGCATCTAGTGTCGGTGGGGTTCACGTGGCTCAGGCCAGACACCTGGGCTGGGGACCCGCCCCCATAGTACTGGTCGAGTGCGTGGCACAGGGTGTTCACAGCCCCCTCCTCACCCCTCCCTGAGCCCAGCCTGGCTCCTCACCTGGAACAAAGCAGTAGCGCCCATCGGCCTCGCTGCTGCCTGAGTCCCAGGCGCTGCTGCTGTCCCATGGGGAGTGGGCCGAGCTGTTGGTGCTGCGACAGGGATCCTCCACCTCCTGCCCTGGGGAGGCTGGAAGGTCCTCAGGGACCGGGCAGGGGCAGGGCGATGCCTCCTGCTGGGAACCGGGGCTGAGCTCTTGGGGCTGGTGCTTCCCACACAACAAGCCCCACAGCCACCCTGCCCGGCTCCCATTCTGGGCTGGGTCCTGCCTGCCCAGCCGCATTCTGGGCCAGCTCCATTTCGGCCTGGCCGGTGGCTCTCTCACCTCAGCGCCTGCGCCGGGAGCGGCTTTCCTCTGCCAGAAGGCTGGGCACTTCCACCTCCTCGCTCGGCCGGGAGCTCCTTCCCCGCCAGCAGGGACGGAGAAGCCACTTTGCTCAGGGGGAAGATGGCAGCTGCTTCCCTCAGGCTCTGGGGCCACCTGCAGAGCCTTCTTCCTGAACATCCTCAGGAGCCTGGACAGCCTGGAACCGAGCGGGGAGCAGGCGTGAGTCTGGGTTCAAGGTAGCCTCTCACTAACCAGCCTTTTTGGTCCCTCCACATCCCTGCCACAGCCAGAGCAGCTCCTTCTCCCAACACAGGGGTGGAGGGAATGCAATCTACACACACTGGCAGGAGTTCATTGCATGATCTGCTCCCATGGATTACAAATCCAATCTCCTTTGGGAGAGATTTTCTCCCCCTCTTTCTGCCTCTCCCCAGACAGACAGGGGACGCCACAGAGGAACCCTAATGCCACTCACTTGCTCTGGGTCATGGAGCGATGGATGGTGGATGTTCAGGGTCGCCAGCTGTCCCTTGCCCTCCTCCTCACTCTCCAAGCCCAAGGCAGGCTGGAGAGGGTGGTGACCTGAGGAGTTACCCTGCCCAGCCAGCAGGCAGGGTGATGACACTGGGCAATCGACTGGCTGTGAAAACAAGCGTCTGTCTTATTGCCAAGGTACAGAGAAAGTCAGCCAGCAGCAGGGGGTGCAGAACACTGCCCCAGTGCGGGGGTGACAGCGCATCCCAGCTCCTGACATCCCAGCACTTTACACACCTTCCTGGAGCCTGCTGCACTTAACAATTACAAAATAATAAAATACAAAAAAAAAAAATATTTCAGCTATTCTATTCTGTCATAATCTGATCTTAATAAACGGGATAGGACACCGCATATTATGCAGTGCTCCTAGTGACACTCTCCAATGGATCCCCATCCTCCACCTACGCTGAGGTAGATAGAAGCGGATTGTTATCCCTACTTGAAAGGGGGAGAAGCTAAGGCTGAGAAAGGAGAATTGTCTTGTCTTAGGTCACACAGCCATTCAGTAGCAGAGTTGGGAATAGGACCCAAGAGCCCTGACTTGCAATCTAACCATCGGATCTTGAATTTAATACATTGAATAACCTGAATAAAGTGCTCTCAAATGAGCTCCAGACCAACAACAGTTCATGAACTGCGCAGAGACAATTAATGCAGAGAAGCAGCAAAATTCGTCAAACAGATGACTGGTTATGACTTATTTACTTGTTCTTAAAAGAGAACAAAAAGGACCTGAGTCTCCTCCCTGTCAATAACCTCCTGCTCAGCCAATCAGGGTAGAGAATGAGGGGCGGGAGGCTGAGAGTTCTCACCAGAGAGCCCAAAGGAAGGCCCAGGTCACCGGTAGGGATCACTGTCCGAGGACTATTTCAGCCCCACTTTCTTGGGTGGACCTTCCACAATGGGACATGCAGAGCACCCCCCGCAACACGCAACACACACACTCACACCTCCTGGTGGTGGGAGGGGAACAGAAGAAAGGACAAAAGAAGTAAGAGATGAAGCGAAAGCAAGGAGGGATGGAGGAAAAGGTAAAACAAAAAGGACAAACCCTAATGTCCACAGTAATTCCACGGGACAAAATCCCAGGTGGGCTATAAAATTCTGCCACCTTGAACTAGTGTTTTTCATGCCTAGAATTCAGCTGGCACCAGATGGATCAGACTGAGCAGGTTCCAAAACCTCTTGGAGGCTCTTACCTTCTAAATAGGGACGTCTGTTTTCTAGTAAAATCAGTAAAAGGAAAGGAGACAACTCGAAAAAGGCTCCTCCTCGCGCTCACGTACGTGAGCCCTAATACTCTCTCAGTCCTCAAAGAGAGACCTCGAGAAGGAGACT
>NW_020708529.1:0-13926 GCF_002925995.2 Terrapene triunguis
CTGCCCACCACTGCGGGATGGATTCACCTCCTGAACCCCAGAATGGAGTCTTCTTGTTCTTTCTGGTAACCTCCAGTGCCAACCTCCCTCCTTGTAGCGTGAGCTCCTGCTACCTCCCCCTCAAAATGTGCCCTTGACAGCTGTTCCACCTCCAAACCATAGCTCAAGTTCTCAGAACCCTCTTCTCCACCCCCACCCAGGTTGGGCAGGGAGGCGGCTCTAGCAGCGGGGGCAGGAGAGGTTCTGTCAGCAATGAAGTGGGTTGCAGGGAGGTGGGGATCTTGCCCCAAGTCATCCCAGACACTAATGCTGAAGCCACAGGATGGCAGCCCTGGTGAATGGGGCAGATTAGCAACCCCTGCTGACTGAATTCTGCTGTTCTCCATAGGTTGTGGCTTGGTTGACATGGACACTAGGCCACTTAGAACTAGGTGAGGCCCTCTGGGACAGGAGAGGCTCGCAGAGGGCACTTAGGGGACTTGTCTACTCTTCCCGAGAGCGAACGCACCGTTCCCTAAGAACATAAGTCCATAATGAGTTAATGCTTGTCATTAATTAGCCTTGCTAAAGAGCTGTGTTGGAGCTGCACCATGGACAAGCTGGTTCCCTCCTGCTCATGGAGTTGAATTCATCTCCATTCCATCTGCTCTCACTCTCATTCCCCACCAGGCTCCTTGCTGCCAGGCCAGCGAATGGCGATAAGATGGGAATGAGGCCTGGGCACATCCCCAATCTCCTGATGCAGCTGCTTAACTTGTCCCCCATCAGCTCTTGGGCTTCCCCCAGGAGGGAGTAGGCCAGGACCAAACCAGCCTGGCTGACACGCAGCGGGGGGTTGTGGATGGCCAACACTGCCGTCCGGAGGAAGAATCTTCTCTGCCCTTCCGAGAAGAACTTTCCAAGACCTAAAACCAACAGGATGTGAGGCATTAGCAGATTGCGCAGAGCCAGGCTCCAACTCCTGGGGCTAGAACGGCATCTCCATCTAGTGGCTCCAGGAGGCAGCCACTGCAGGGGACCCAGCAACCCCCACTCCCTGAGCTGTCTCATGCCCTGGAAGAGTGTCCTTACCTACCCCATCCTGGTTGTGTTCCTGTAGCCCAGGAGCCTGCTGTCCTGGTGCCAGTCACAGCACCACAGGTCTTCGGCCTCATGGATGCTCAGCCCTGGGAAAGAGAGAGACACACACACACACATTTGTCATTCTGGTTGCAGTGCTTGTGTCCTTCCAATCCCATTGGTGGCTGCACAGTGGGCAGAGTGCTCGCTGCGTGCCTGGCCCAACAGAATTGATGGGGAGGGGTGTAGAACAGAGAAAGAGACAGACAGAGACTCATCCTCCAGCCGGGGTCAGGCTGAGAGAAATTGGCTGGGGTCCCAGTCTCACTCTTCTATCGGGTGCCATTTCCCAGCTGGGCTCCTTACCCCTCTGGTACAGCAGCAGCAGCTGGTAGAGCCGGTAAACCCCCTCCCTGGCCTGCCGGCTGATGTCCTGGGCTGGGTCACTGATCAACAGAGCCAGCTGTGCCTCGTGGTGACCCATCCTGGGGAATTCTGCTGAGTTCTAATGGAAGGGAGAGGGAGAGGGGACTCCATCAGCATTTTCCTGTCAGCTCCCAGTCCCCCGTGGGCCAGGACTCTCTTTTTCCCCTCAGCCCCTCTGCAGGAGATGCTAGAGGATAGAAGGTAGAGCTAGACCCTTAATTTCCTCTGCCCCCAAGGGAGCCTGGAGAACAGGGATTTGGGCAGGGCCCTCCATGAGGACTTGCTTCCCCAGCTGCTCCAGGATGACAGGAAGGCATGAACCTGGAGCATGGTCCCCTTAAAAGCAGAGTCACCACTTAACCAGGACAAGAAGAACTTGACTCCAGCCAAGCTCATTCTCTGCTTTGACTCTGCCTCCCCAAGAGGAACACTCCTAACCCACAGCCCCTGCAGCAGCAGATCTGACAGCCAGTTGGAGCCAGCCCGCCTCGCCGCTCTAATGATGGCTCTAGCCCTGTTCACCACAGCATCACACTGGGAGCTCATGTTGAGTGGCTTCTCCACTATGGCTTCTAAATCCTTTTCAGAGTCACTGCTTTCCTGGATACACTTCCCCATTCTGTAGGTGTGCCCGGCATGCCTTCTTGCTTGGTATAGGACCTTGCATTTGGCTCTGGTCAAACTTGTTTTCTTTGAATGGGTCCAACTTGCTGAATGACCCAGATTGATCTGTATCACTGCACTCTCCTCATCAGTAATTACCACTCTGACAGTATTTTTTCACCCACCAGTCTTATCAGCAGTGATTGTATGTTTTCTCCCAATTCATTGATAAAAATTATGTTAAAAAATTAGTCCTTGAGAGCTTCTTCAGACCGTTAGTACCCAGGACCTGCTCCCCACAGCACAGTGAGAAAAGGCCGTCCAGCCCTACTGGTACATAGGGGAAAAGCACAGAACAAACACACCTTTAGGAGCTGTCTTGTCCATAGGCTCTGAACAACATGTGGGGGTCAGCAGCTTACAAATGCACTACAGACCTGTAGTGTAGCCAGGTCCCAACTGTGTCTCAGTTTCCCACTCTGTAAAATGGGGACAACAAACAAAACCTTGATTAGCTCTGGTTGATAGTTGGGGAAACCGAGGCACTCAGCAGTGAAGAGACTCGCTCATGGTCCCAAAGCCAGGAATAGAAAATGGCAGGTCTTGTGATAGCCAGTCCTGGGACCTAGTCCCAGTTATCCTGGCCTCGCTGCCCTAACTTTAATCACAGCCTCCATGTCTTTTCCCCCATGTCCCTTAATCCCACGTCACTGCAGAAGAAAGATTTTCTGTTAGCCAGCTGCCTCTAATGCATGTGGACGTCGTTCCAAAAGACATGCTCTGGCTCAGTCCCATGCTATGGTTGGCTGAAGGAACCACTTGGTGACATTCTAGGGCCTGAGTTATACAGGAGGTGCGACTAGATGCACATAATGGTCCTTTCTGACCTTAACGTCTATCAATCTCCACATTTTCTGCTGCTAGGAAGATAACTCTGGATCTATTTTCTCTCATTCACTTTCAGTTGGAATAATTTAAATCCAGGCCAAAGGATTTCCTCTTCCATTGTGTCTTCAGCACCTTTGGGAGCAAACAGTTACTGTTAGCCCACAGGTTTCCAGTTTCAACCTGTCCCTGGGTGAGATGGCCAGGAAAGGGGTTGGTGCTCAACTGCACCTAGCCCAGGTTATGCAGCTCCCTAGGGTGAAGGGAATAAGTGTGGGGGTCACGTGACAAGAATCAGCATGTGACTGGGACCCAGGCCTGCTGAGAGATATAAGGGCAGCCTGTGCTCAGCCAGCAGAGAGACCCCAAGGGGAGCAGGTATGGGGGGGGGGGGCTTGGATAGTCCTTTAAAGGTCAGGGACAAGCCGGGAAGGGGTCAGGCTGAGCATTTAGGACAAGGCCCTAGGAGGAAAATACAGGGCAGTTTAGGTGATGGGGCAGATAGTCCAGTTGGTTTAGGCTCCCTGGGCCAGACACCCACAGGTGAAGGTGATTGTCGGGGCTTCTGTCCTTATTCCCCAGGGTAGATTTGATAGGGCAGAAGACTGATGCCGTAAGGGGGAAGTGAGTTAACCCCAAGGTCACCCAGTGAGTTTATATCACGAATGCATACTCGGAAGGATCCAATAGGAACATGGATTTTCCAGTCTCTTCTTTCTAGGAGTCCCCAGCGCTAAGGTAAAACCCCTGCTGCCCCTCCCCATTCTGCTCACCTCCAAGATGTGCTGGAGTTTGTCTGTGCTGGGAGCTGCTGTCAGCAGGATCTAGAACTCGTCATCCATGTTCTCTGGGCAGGCCTTGCTCAGAGCCTGCCAGTGGAGGGAGACCATGGGTCAGGGTTATGGAACCTGGGGCTACACCTACCAGGATGACAGCTGGCTCTGCAGTCCTTGCCCAGAGCAGCTCTCTGCAGAGGGCCTGGTGCACAGCAGGGTAGGGAACAGCCAAGCTGCTAGGGATGGGAGCTGGGCCTCTGGGCAGAGTCCAGGAACCAAAGCACAGCCTGCAGAAAGAAAGGACTGCCCATGGAGGGACAACGTAATGTCCTATGGAGGGAAGAGGCTCTCACTGCCATTTTTTAACCTCATGGGCTGTTCTCATGCTCTTCCAACCCCACCTCTCAGTAGCTCCAGCTGTCCGAGGGAGCAGGGACCAGAGGCCATCCTGCTGCTGGGACGGAGGTGGAGGTTGATGTTCTACCTGCATATGGGTATTGTCCTTTCTCATGCCCACGGTGAATCCACCATGCAAGGGAAGCTCTCAGGACATGCGATTCCAGCTCCAGAGCCAGGGGCAGCTTCAGCTTGCTGGAAGGAGACCTTGTATGAGACCTTGCAGTTGGGGGATGAGACAGGCACTAGCATAGATATGGAAGTTTAGGGAAATGGGGAAGAGACCGGTGTTGGGCTAGGAGGGCAGGGATTTGGGAAGCAAGATCTGAGGATCAAACACTGTCTAACTGTTGGTTACGATTATCCCCACTTCAGAGAGGAGGAAAGTGAGGCTCCACATGGAAGCAGGATCTGGCCTATTGGGCTGAGTGTCTGAATAATCGCTAGAGCAAAGATATAAAAGCCATTAAGTGTCAGAAGAACATTCATCAGGGAATTGGAGAGTTCAAGGCTGGCCAGAAAATCTGTAGTATATGGCATAAACCAGTAGGCGCTCTGCCACCTCACTGGTTTTGGAGACAAGGGTACGTCTCTTGGAGAGAGGGGTTAGAGGATCTTTCTCTGAGACACACAACTGTCAATAGTTGGGAACCGAAACCCCATCTGTAATTTTGCTCACTAGCTCTGCCACAAACTCCACCTTCTAACCATTCTGAGCCAGGACCAGGAACACCATTCCACTGTCATAGTTACATGTACCTGCACACCTGCAGACATAGCAGCTGGCACATGCACTGGTGCTGGCGCTGTGACATGACCTGGATGAACCACCCTGCTGGCCCCCATATCCTGCGTTCTCTCTCTGAGCAATCAGTCCTGCTCCCTGCTCTTCCTCTCTTCCTGGACCGTGTCCCTTTCCTCCTTGGAACTTTTGAAAGCAACGTGCTCCTTGTTCCTCCTTGCCCCTATCTCCAAAAGCTCCTGCATGGTCCTCCTCCTTCTGGCCCACTGCTGGCCACTTGCAGCACCTGCAGTCCAAGGCAGCAGGCTTGACCCAGCAGGTGTGGAAGTGTCTTCCAATGGAATGAAACGGAGGGTATGTTCATTGTATTGCCATGGCGGGAGGGAGAAAGAATCCCCCACTTTGGTTTCTGTCTGTCCACAAGGCCATGATTTCCAACATTGTGGAATGCTTCGATATCACTCATAAAGTCTCATGTACACTCCATCTCACTTCTGCCCTTGGAGGATTCACACATGCACATCCTATGCAGGTGTGTGAGTAACACTGATTTTACTTTAAATCAACACCAAAGAAATTAAGAGGCTGGATCTGGCTGATGCAGGGTAGGCTGAAGTCGTGTTTTGGGGACATTTACCAATACTGACTCGGACTTTGTTTCATGCTCCATGAAAAACTTCCAAACATCACCTTCCAGGAACAGAAGGGAACCAGGACCCAAAGTAACATGCTTTTGGTTAGAATGCAGCGTTCTGCAGGCAGCAGAGTGGATTCTCACCAGCCCTCCTCCTGAATCCAGCAACAGAGTAGCCCGGACAACACAGGGCAAAAGAATGCCTGCTGCACGAAGCAGCATCTAAAGTTGCCTTCCAAGGAGTTAAAGAGAAAGTCAGGATAAATAAAAGGATTAAAAATTCACATTGTCACTGCTGGATGATATAATAATTCACTACCCAAAATATGCATCTGCAGCATTAGATCGGCGTACCCAAGATAACAAAAAGCTCTCCTTGGAAAAATACGTTCTCAGGCCCTGCTAGGCCTGTTAGCTAATAAAAGTATGGAAAGCTATATCTTCAAGGTTTTTCCCCCCTCTGTTTGGACTTGTGATGGGGATTACAAACCCCACACTGGGGAAGAAGGGGTTAAGGAGCTGCTCTGGCCTCAGCCAGCCCAGCTCCATCACACCTGCATGGGGTGCACAGACTGGACGAGGACTTGTGGGCAGATCAGGCAAGAGGAAGGACCTCTACATTGCAGGCCCTGAAGGAAGGCAGGATCATTCCCTCAGCAACTGCCTGAAGGTCCCTCTCCCTGAGGGAAGGGAGAACCTGTTCCTGTTGCACCAGGGTGTGGTGTTCTGTCCCATCTAATGGCACTGAGACCACTTAGAGAGAGAGTTAAATGAGTCTGCTCTATAACCTTAACTAATAGCCAGATGGCTTTTAGCATATGCTGTAGAGGCTCATGCACTAAGCTCTAGAGATCCCAGGTTTGATCCTGCCCGCTGACGACTGGGATCTGTCAGTGTTACAAGTGGGGGGTTGTGACGTTACGGACATGAACTGTTACCATATAGATCATTGTTGCAACCAAGGTTCTACAGATGCACCAAATCTTGTACAAGGGAGGTCAAGTGAGGTGACTATGAAAAGGTTGTAATTTGCTGGTTATGATTATGCTGTCTGTATATGTGTATCATTTTTGTATTTGAAGCTAAGAGTATTGGTTATGTATTTGTATCTCAGTGTGTCTGATTCTAAGTAGCATTAGTGAAGCATTTGGTCAACTTCTTGAGAAAGGAATTTTCAGATTAAGTGCCCAATCAAGAAACACTTAACTGACAATGGACCTTGGGAGACTCCAATCCACATATGAGAAGCCTTCCTGGGAATGTTCAAGGTAGCATGTGAGTATTGGCTGCTCTACCTGTAAAGAACTGAGTCCTGCATGGACACGTGACTTGTTCATGTGACTCCAAAATCCACCTTGCTGCTGTGATATTCCACAGTAAGAACAAAGGAGTCCTTCCACTTGTCAGAGGATATAAAAGGCCCTGGAAACCCTCCATTTTGTCTTCAATCCTGCTTCTTACCTCTGGAGGAACTTTGCTACAAACTGAAGCTCTGAACAATGGACTGAATGACCCATCCAAATCTGTGGATGTACTCCAGAGACGTGATTTGTGCCTGCAGTTTATTCCATCACTGCTACAAGCCTGAACCAAGAACTTTGCCATTGCTGTATGTAATTGTTCCTTTAACAATGTTAACTCTCATCTATAGTTCTTTTTTTTTATGAATAAACCTTTAGATTTTAGGTTCGAAAGGATTGGCAACAGCGTGATTTGTGGGTAAGATCTAACTCGTCTATTGACCTGGGTCTGGGGCTTGGTCCTTTGGGATCGGGAGAACCTTTTTCTTTTACTGGGGTATTGGAATCATAGAATAACAGGGTTGGAAGGGACCTCCGGAGGTCATCTAGTCCAACCCCCTGCTCAAAGCAAGACCAATCCCCAACTAAATCATCCCAGCCACGGCTTTGTCAAGCCTGACCTTAAAAATCTCTAAGGAAGGAGATTCCACCACCTCCCTAGGTAACCCATTCCAGTGCTTCACAGCCCTCCTAGTGAAAAACTTTTTCCTAATATCCAACCTAAACCTCCCCACTGCAACTTGAGACCATTACTCCTTGTTCTGTCATCTGCTCCCACTGAGAACAGTCTAGAGCCATCCTCTTTGGAACCCCCTTTCAGGTAGTTGAAAGCAGCTATCAAATCCCCCCTCATTCTTCTCTTCTGCTGACTAAACAATCCTAGTTCCCTCAGCCTCTCCTCATAAGTCATGTGCTCCAGCCCCCTAATCATTTTTGTTGCCCTCCGCTGGACTCTCTCCAATTTTTCCTCATCCTTCTTGGAGTGTGGGGCCCAAAACTGGACACAGTACTCCAGATGAGGCCTCACCAATGTCAAATAGAGGGGAATGATCACGTCCCTCGATCTGCTGGCAATGCCCCTACTTATACAGCCCAAAATGCCGTTAGCCTTCTTGGCAACAAGTGCACACTGTTGACTCATATCCAGCTTCTAGTCCACTGTAACCCCTAGGTCTTTTTCTGTATTGGTATTGGTTTTCATAACCATTCATCCTCATAAGGAGTGGTGCTGGTGGTGATACAAGGGAACTGGGGTATCTGAGGGAATTGCTTGAATGACTTCTGGTTAGCCAATGGGGTAAAACCAAAGTCCTTTCTGTTTGGCTGGTTTGGCGTGCCTTAATAGTAAAGGACACCCAGCCTTGGGCTGTGACTGCCCTGCTCCAAACAATTTGTCCTGAATTGATACTCTCAGTAGTGTCCCACCAGAGGCCGCATCGCTACAGGGGTCATCTGGGATTTCAACTGGGAAGTCTCTGAAGCTCAGGACGCGCTTCCTCAGCTAGGGGAAGTATGTAACCCACACACCTTCTGGGTGTGGTGGTGTGTCCCATCTAGTGGCACCAAGACCACTTAGAGAGAAAGATAAAATGAGTCTGCTCTACAGTCTTAGCTAACAGCCAGTTGGCTTTTAGCTCATGCTGTAGAGGCTCATGCACTAAGCTCCAGAGGTCCCAACAACCAGGGTCTGTCAGCATTACAGAAGCAGCTGCCACCACAAGAGGGAGAGAGCTGCCATGCCACGCCCAGCTGTGAAGAGGTGCCAAGCAGTGAGCTGACACCCTTCAGAGCCTCCTGTGATAAACTCTGAACTTTGGACAATAACTGGCTGGTAGGAAGTGTCACACCCTTGTGTTGCCCTCAGAGTGGCCTGGGTGAGACCCTGTGGGAGGCCCTGGGCTCCCCCACCATCTGCCGCGCCCTTCCCCTCCGCATGTCGAAGGGCTGAAACCCTGACCACTAGGCAACATCCCCACGAGCGAATGCCATCACGAGGCATCCGTCTTTGCAAGTTTGCAGAGGATGCAGGGGCAGAAAGGGGAGAGAGGATGAGGGTGGCTGTTGGGAGGAGTGGGGAAGAGAGACATAGAGAGAGAGAGAGAGAGAGAGAGAGAGAGGGAGGGTGGGAGCCGTATGGGAATCTCTTGTTTACCGCCATCAACCCAATGATCAGACCATTGATGCCTAAAATGTTCCCTGACATGTTGTAATTGATTGGATCTAGATTTAAAAACGGTTACCACATTTACAGACAGAGAAATGTCAGCGAGTTGAGTGGAAGGCCATTGCAAGCTCAGCTAATTATGTAATGGGGGTTATGCCCCATCTAACAAGCTCCTTAAACAATAGCTCCCAATTTTCATTCACATTGTTCTGTTTAATTCTTTTGCTCCAAAACACTTTCACTAATCATTTTGGTCAGCTTTGGAAAGTTAACCCTTTCAGTGCACCAAATATACATATTGCTGGTTGGGTCTGCCCTCTGTTGGTCATAAGAACAGCCATACTGGATCAGACCAATGGTCCATCCAGCCCAGAATCCTATCCTCCCACAGTGGCCAATGCCAGGTGCCCCAGAGGGAATCGACAGAACAGGTAATCATCAAGCGATCCATCCCCTGTCGCCCATTCCCAGCTTCTGGCAAACAGAGGCTAGGGACACTTCAAGAGCATGGTTTTGTATCCCTGTCCATCCTGGCTAATAGCCAATGATGGACCTATCCTCCATGAACTTATTTAGTTCTTTGTTGAACTCTGTTATAGTCTTGGCCTTCACAACATCCTCTGGCAAAGAGTTTCCCCAGGTTGACTGTGTGTTGTGTGATGAAATACTCCCTTTTTTTGTTTTAAACCTGCTGCCTATTCATTTCATTTAGTGACCCCTAGTTCTTGTGTTAGGAGGAGTAAATAACACTTCCTTATTTACTTTCTCCATAGCAGTCACCATTTTATAGACCTCTATCATATCCCCCCTTAGTCACCTCTTTTCCAAGCTGAAAACTCCACCCAGTCTTATTAAGTTCATCTCATACGGAAGCTGTTCCATATCCCTAATAATTTTGGTTGCCCTTTTCTGTACCTTTTCCAATTCCAGGATATCTTTTTCAGACCAGCTCCAGTATTCAAGATGGGGCATACCATGGATTTATTGAGAGGCAATATTACATTTCTGTCTTCTTACCTATCCTGTAAGGTGATTTTGGTACATGGTCATATTCTGTTAGGAATGTTGCTGCAATTCAAAATGGAGTTTAGAAATTCAAGATGGCGCATATGATAGGAAGGGTTTGAACGCCATTATGGTACCCTTTCTTCATGGCATTTTCCCGCCAAAACTCTGTTTTCCTCACGGAACCTGAGGGACAGAGAACTGGCGGGAACCGGTTGGGAGCGGTGCCTGTCAGAGTGTGCCTCAGGAATGCGCACCTCAGAGAGCGTATAAGGGACTGTTAGTGGTGACGCAGGCGCTGTCCACCATCCAGGCAGCCACGTCCAGGTTCTTTGTGCGGCATTAGATCAAGACTTCGCTTACTAACATCTGTCAAGGACTCTGATACTTACCTGACTCCTGTAATCCACCAAAGGATCCAGTGAAGGCTGTGCTATCCGCTCAGATCTGTTGATCTCCTGCTTGGGCAGTAGAGAGCCAGATCCTCCGATGTTCCAGAGATCCTGAGACGGACCATCCGTTGCCAGTGTCCTCCACCTGCAGCTAGAAGAGAGACAGTAATTATTTTTTGGACATTTAATAGTTTAGCCAAGGGACAGTTTAAGGGCCTGGGCTTTATGCCCCCTTGCTGGAATCTATTCATGGGTATTTGTAGTGTTCCCCATAGTGAATCTTCCCCCAGTTGTATCTATCCCTTAATAAATCTTCTGTTTAAGGTTATATTCTTTCTATCCTTTATTTCAATGCAACATGGGCGGGAGGCACACAGATTTCTAATTCTCCCAGCTGATAGATGCTGGTAGGAGTCGAACCTGTTGTATATGTCACCTCCTTATTATTCCACACAGAGATTTTGGGGTAACAATCCCTTTCCTAATGATTTCCCAACATTTTGTTTGCTTTTTTGACTGCCGATGCACATTGAGTGGATGTTTTCAGAGAACTATCCACAATGACTCCAAGGTCTCTTTCTTAAGTTGTAAGAGCTAATTTAGACCCCATCATTTTAGATGTAGAGTTGGGATCATGTTTCTCAATGTGCATTACTTTGCATTTATCAACATTGAATTCCATCTGCCATTTTGTTGCCCAGTCACCTAGTTTGGTGAGATCCCTTTGCCACACTTTGCAGTCTCTTTTGGCATTAACTAACTTGACTTGGTCTACTTGTGGCACCTTAGAGATTAACACATTTATTTGGGCATAAGCTTTCATGGGCTGAAACCCACTTCATCGGATGTGGGTTTTAGCCTATGAAAGCTTATGCCCAAATAAATTCGTTAGTCTCTAAGGTGCCACAAGGACTCCACATTTTTTTTGTTGATACAGCTTAACACGGCTACCACTCTGTAACTTGAGTTGGTTTGTATCATCTGCAAATGCTGCCACCTCACTGTTTACCCCTTTTTCCAGATCACATAGGAGTATGATGAACAGTACTGGTCCCAGTACAGACCCCTGGGGGACACCACTATTTACCTCTCTCCATTCTGAAAACTGACCATTTAGTCAGACCCTTTCTTTCTTGCCTTTTAACCAGTTACCTATCCCAGAGAGGACCTTCCATCTTATCCCATTTTGCTTCAGAGCTTTTGGTGAGGGACCTTGGCAAAGGCTTTCTGAAAATCTAAGTACACTATATGCACTGGATCACCTTTATCCACATGCTTGTTGACTCCCTCAAAGAATTCTAGTAGATTCGTGAGGCATGATTTCCATTTACAAAAACCATGTTCACTCTTCCCCAACAAATTGTGATTATCTATGTGTCTAATAATTCTGCTCTTTACTATCATTTCACCCAATTTGCCTGGTACTGAAGTTAGCCTTAGTGGGCTGTAATTGCCGGGAGCATCTCTGGAGCCTTTTAAAAACATTGGTGTCGTATTAGCTATATTCCAGTCATCTGGTACGGAAGCTGATTTAAAGGATAGGTTACATACCACAGTTAGTTAGTAGTACTGCAATTTCACATTTGAGTTTCCTCAGAACTCTTGGGTGAATATCATCTGGTTCTGGTGACTTATTGCCGTTTAATTTATCAATTTGTTCCAAAACCTCCTTACTGGTCCTTACTGAATACAGTCAAGTCATGATCAGTGCCCCAGAGCAACCACGAACATCCAGTCCAGTGATCAGTTCATCTTTATCCACCACAAGGAGGCCCACAATAGAGTCACCTCTAGTTGGGTACTTTGCATTAGAAAAGTATTTATAATTTTTCAAAATCTCCAAGGATGATTTACTCCTGGCTACGGGAGACCTCCCCCGTCTGTCTCCCAGTAGGAAGTCCCCCGTGCTAACCTAATTTCTTCCCACCAGTCACAGACAGGTGCAAAAGGAGAAACGTTTCCTGCTCTCTGGTTTGGATTCAGTGAACTGTGCCAGCCCCCCACTGGTTCACCTGCTGGGCTGTGTTAATTAGCAGATTGATCCCTATCCATTCGAGGTCCTGGGGTTCTCAATAACCAAGAACATAAAACAGGTAATGATGTGTCTAATGTGGGGATTCTCAAACTTCACTGCACTCCGACTCCCTTCTGACAACAAAAATTACTAAACGACGCCAGGAGGGGAGACTGAAGCCTGAGCCCTCCCGAGCCCCACCGCTCCAGGTGTGGGGGGAAAGCCAAAGCCTGAGCCCCATCACCCTGCGTGGGGAGGCGAAAATCGAAGCCCAAGGGCTTCAGCCCCGGACATGGGGCCGGCAACCTGAGCCTGACTGCCTAGGGCTGAAGCCCTCAAGCTTTGGATTCAACCTCAGGCAGTGGAGCTTGGGCTTCAGCTTTGACCCCAGGCCCCAGCAAATCTATGTCAGCCCTGGTGACCCCATTAAAATGGGGTTGCAACCCACTTTGGGGTCCTGACCCACAGTTTGAGAACCGCTGGTCTAATGTAAAGTGCCACTCTGCCCACCACTTTTATCCTCTCTCCCCTACTGCAATGGGTTGTAACCAGTGACATTAACATTCCAGTCATATACATCGTCCCACTGGGTTTCCCCATTTCCCCACCCCAGGGAGAATTTCCAGCTCCTCTTCCTTATTGCCCAGGTTCCAGTGCCAAGAGCAGTGTTGCTTCCCTTCACGAGAGATGTCTTGCAGGGCACATACACTGCACCACAGCATTCCTCTGAGTCCACACTTGGGTTACTGCAGGTTGGGTTATCTATAAGCCAGGGAGAGACTCCATCTTACGTGTTCCTTTCTTCCCTCCATTGGAAGCTGCCGGGGGAGAAAGAGAACGTGTCCCTAGGGCTGAGGCAGAATGGGATTGCTGGCATTGCAGCATGCTCTCCAGGAACCCTCAAGCCTTCCCTATCTGCTCCGCAGCATCAGAAGAGCAGAGCCTGGATTGGAGCAAGGGAACGGTCTGTTTTCCTTCCCTCAGGACCGGAGTATTGACAGCAGAAATCCCTGTGGGAGTTAATGTTGCTCTAAAAAGAGTGGTGTGGCTTCTTGACTACACAATGCAAAGTGATCTGTTTGTAGAGATGCATAACGCCCTGCAGTGATTTCTCTGAGAAGATTCCCCTGAGCAGTTGCGGGAGGCAGGACCTTATTCCTTACCTCTCATGATAGGGCTGTGTGAGAGCTTGTAGAGAGCCAGAGGCAGCTTTCTAGAGGGTTCATTCAAAAATTCCCTATGGAACCTAGGGGCTGTGGCCTACAGCAGGAAGGAGCCAGGTGGTTGTTGGAATGACTCTAGGTGGAATGCTATGGGATGGCTTTCTGATCACCGCTTCACTCTGCTTCTTCCAACACCCACCTTTGGGGTAAGTCCATCACCTCCTCCTTAGTGTGTATGGGCTGGAAACCAGATATGGCATTAGGGAGGTTGCCCACTCAGTCCATGCACAGGAGGATCCATTGCAGTTCAAGTCCTCCCGCTTGTCGCAGCCCAGAGGAATGCATGACACTGAGCCTGAACTCTGT
>NW_020708530.1:0-3154 GCF_002925995.2 Terrapene triunguis
TGAACCCCAGAATGGAGTCTTCTTGTCCTTTCTAGTAACCTCCAGTGACAACCCCCTTCCTTGTAGGGTGAGCTCCTGCTACCTCCCCCTCAAAAAGTGCCCTTGATAGCTGTTCCACCTCCAAACCACAGCTCAAGTTCTCAGAACCCTCTTCTCCACCCCCACCCAGGTTGGGCAGGGAGGCGGCTCTAGCAGGGGGGGCAGGAGGGATTCTGGCAGCAGTGAAGTGGGTTGCGGGGAGGTTGAGATCTTGCCCCAAGTCATCCCAGACACTAATGCTAAGCCACAGGATGGCAGCATCTAGTATCAATGGAGTCCAAGCACTATTTCAACCCCCAGTTTTGGATGAACTTCCCACAAAGGGAGGTGAAGCGCACCCCCAGCACCAGACACACACACACACACACACACACACCACTCCTGGTGGTGGGAGGGGAACAAGAGAAAGGACAAAAGAAGTAAGAGATGAAGAGAAAGGGAGGAGGGATGGAGGAAATGATAAAACAAAAAGGATAGGTTCTAAACCTCTCGGAGGCTCTTACCTTCTAAACAGGAACGTATGTTTTCTAGTAAAACCAGTAAAAGAAAGGAGAAAACTCAAAAGAGGTTCTTTCTTGTGCTCTGGAGCTGCTCTCAGATGTTTTTGAGAGCAGCCTCCTCTGTGGTCACGTGCACCCATTCTTCCTCCTCGTCCTCTGAGTCCCTGGGGGTCCCTGGACCAGGGAGAGACGTGGACAAGGTGACGCCTGCTGCCACTCGGGGGAAGGACAGGGGCATGGTGGGGCAATGTGACCCGTTCCCACCTCCGGGACCCAGGGCAGATTGGGCCCCACACTCCCCCCTCTCAGTGATGCCTTCAGCCGCCAACTCCTTCAGGAGCCCATAGGAAAGAGACCCCCCACACTCTCCTGGACTCCCTGGGATGCCTTCCCCTCCCGCCACCCAACTGGAGCATCAACCACCAAAGTGGCAGCATCTAGTGTCGGTGGGGTTCACGTGGCTCAGGCCAGACACCTGGGCTGGGGACCCGCCCCCATAGTACTGGTCGAGTGCGTGGCACAGGGTGTTCACAGCCCCCTCCTCACCCCTCCCTGAGCCCAGCCTGGCTCCTCACCTGGAACAAAGCAGTAGCGCCCATCGGCCTCGCTGCTGCCTGAGTCCCAGGCGCTGCTGCTGTCCCATGGGGAGTGGGCCGAGCTGTTGGTGCTGCGACAGGGATCCTCCACCTCCTGCCCTGGGGAGGCTGGAAGGTCCTCAGGGACCGGGCAGGGGCAGGGCGATGCCTCCTGCTGGGAACCGGGGCTGAGCTCTTGGGGCTGGTGCTTCCCACACAACAAGCCCCACAGCCACCCTGCCCGGCTCCCATTCTGGGCTGGGTCCTGCCTGCCCAGCCGCATTCTGGGCCAGCTCCATTTCGGCCTGGCCGGTGGCTCTCTCACCTCAGCGCCTGCGCCGGGAGCGGCTTTCCTCTGCCAGAAGGCTGGGCACTTCCACCTCCTCGCTCGGCCGGGAGCTCCTTCCCCGCCAGCAGGGATGGAGAGGCTGCTCTGCTCCTGGGGACATGGCAGCTGCTTCCCTCAGGCTCTGGGGCCACCTGCAGAGCCTTCTTCCTGAACATCCTCAGGAGCCTGGACAGCCTGGAACCGAGCGGGGAGCAGGCGTGAGTCTGGGTTCAAGGCAGCCTCTCACTAACCAGCCTTTTTGGTCCCTCCCCATCCCTGCCCCAGCCAGAGCAGATCCTTCTGCCCGCAGAGGGGTGCAGGGAATGCAATCTACACACACTGGCAGGAGTTCATTGCATGATCTGCTCCCATGGATTTCAAATTCAATCTCCTTTGGGAGAGATTCTCTCCCCCTCTTTCTGCCTCTCCCCAGACAGACAGGGGATGTCACAGAGGAACCCTAATGCCACTCACTTGCTCTGGGTCATGGAGCGATGGATGGTGGATGTTCAGGGTCGCCAGCTGTCCCTTGCCCTCTTCCTCACTCTCCAAGCCCAAGGCAGGCTGGAGAGGGTGGTGACCTGAGGAGTTACCCTGCCCAGCCAGCAGGCAGGGTGATGACACTGAGCGATCAACTGGCTGTGAAAACAAGCGTCTGTCTTATTGCCAAGGGACAGAGAAATTCAGCCAGCAGCAGGGGGTGCAGAACACTGCCCTAGTGCGGGGGTGACAGCGCATCCCAGCTCCTGACATCCCAGCACTTTACACACCGTCCTGGAGCCTGCTGCACTTAACAATTTCAAAATAATAAAATACAGAAAAAATAAAATATTTCAGCTATTCTATTCTGTCATAATCTGATCTGAAAAAACGGGATAGGACACCGCATATTATGCAGTGCTCCTAGTGACACTCTCCAATGGATCCCCATCCTCCACCTACGCTGAGGTAGATAGAAGTGGATTGTTATCCCTACTTGAAAGGGGGAGAAGCTAAGGCTGAGAAAGGAGAATTGTCTTGTCTTAGGTCACACAGCCATTCAGTAGCAGAGTTGGGAATAGGACCCAAGAGCCCTGACTTGCAATCTAACCATCGGATCTTGAATTTAATACATTGAATAACCTGAATAAAGTGCTCTCAAATGAGCTCCAGACCAACAACAGTTCATGAACTGCGCAGAGACAATTAATGCAGAGAAGCAGCAAAATTCGTCAAACAGATGACTGGTTATGACTTATTTACTTGTTCTTAAAAGAGAACAAAAAGGACCTGAGTCTCCTCCCTGTCAATAACCTCCTGCTCAGCCAATCAGGGTAGAGAATGAGGGGCGGGAGGCTGAGAGTTCTCACCAGAGAGCCCAAAGGAAGGCCCAGGTCACCGGTAGGGATCACTGTCCGAGGACTATTTCAGCCCCACTTTCTTGGGTGGACCTTCCACAATGGGACATGCAGAGCACCCCCCGCAACACGCAACACACACACTCACACCTCCTGGTGGTGGGAGGGGAACAGAAGAAAGGACAAAAGAAGTAAGAGATGAAGCGAAAGCAAGGAGGGATGGAGGAAAAGGTAAAACAAAAAGGACAAACCCTAATGTCCACAGTAATTCCACGGGACAAAATCCCAGGTGGGCTATAAAATTCTGCCACCTTGAACTAGTGTTTTTCATGCCTAGAATTCAGCTGGCACCAGATGGATCAGACTGAGCAGGTT
>NW_020708531.1:0-3445 GCF_002925995.2 Terrapene triunguis
TCATGAAGCCCTATACTGGGGCCCTGGACACTGCACAAGAACTCTTCAACTACCGCCTGAGCAAGTGCAGAATGGTGGTGGAGTGTGCTTTTGGCCGTCTCAAGGGGAGATGGAGAAGCTTACTGACTCGCTGTGATCTCAGCGAAACCAATATCCCCATTGTTATATCAGCTTGCTGTGTGCTCCACAATCTCTGTGAGAGCAAGGGGGAGACCTTTATGGCGGGGTGGGAGGTTGAGGCAAATAGCTTGGCTGCTGATTACGCCCAGCCAGACAGCCGGGCGATTAGAAGAGCCCAGCGGGACGCGCTGTGCATCCGGGAGGCTTTGAAAGCCAGTTTCAAGGCTGAGCAGGGTACCCAGTGACTTTTAAGTTTGTGGACACAGAAGCTGAACTTGCCCCCGTTTCTTTACCCAGTTGCCATCAACTATCCTCTCCAGTTACATACCCCCTTCACCCCCTTCTCAAAAAATAAAATCTGTTCTGTTTTGTTAATGGACACCGTTGTCTTTATTACTGTTTTCGCGGGAATGTTTTAAACCTGGGACGCAGACTGTGGCGGGGGGCGGGTTTAGTGTTGTGATGCAAATGATGCTTCTAAACTCCAGGAATGACAGGCTCCGTGGTGGTGGACTGGTTGTTTCAACGGAGCCTGCCAGCCCTCCTGGCCGGGACTGCGTGTATGTGTCGGCTATGTGACTGTCTTGCAGGGGGAGGAGGGTTACAGATCCCCTGCTGCGCGGCTCTGTGATCCAGGGTAAGGACCGCTGCATAAGATCTGTAACTGCCCTCCCCCGCCACCAAGTCACAGAGCAACACCACCCCCCCCACCACACAGAACATGAAAACCACCTCCCAGACTGACCAGGATAACTAGTCACTGCACTGTATATGTGCCCTGCTGCTGGACCTGCCCCCTGCTAAAGGTGACTGTCCTGTCCAATTACCAAGCCCCTTCCCCCTCCCTTCAGACAGACTCTCCTCCAAAAGAAGAGGATGGAAACAGTAATGAACAGAAACGTATTTTTTATTAACAACCGCACATGGAACGGGGGGGGTGAAACTTGGACGGGGTCTTGTGTGAGGCGGGTAGGAAAGGACTTTTCAAATTTTGGGGAATGAGAGCCTTCTAGTGGTAGAGCAGTCCGCAGGGGTGGAGTGAAATTTTTCACGGCCCCTTCCACCCCTCCGTGTTTGGACTTTGGGTGAGGGGGGTATGGGACTTGGTGGCGGGGCAGGGCAGTTAGAGAGAGACTGCAGCGGGGCTCTCTCCTCCTGCCTCCGGTCCTGCAGAACATCCACAAGGCGGCGGAGCGTGTCCGTTTGCTCCCTCATTAGTCCAAGCAGCGTTTGAGTAGCCTGCCTGTCCTCCTGTCGCCACCTCTCCTCCCGTTCAATGTTTGCCCGGTGCATTTGGGACAAGTTCTCCCTCCACTGTGTCTGCTGGGCTGCCTGTGCTCGGGAGCATCCCATTAGTTCAGCAAACATGTCTTCCCGTGTCCTCTTCTTCCTCCTCCTAATGTGCGCTAGCCTCTGGGCAGATGTGACTGTGGGAATTGGAAAAAGGGAGTGAATTCCTGAGACAGATCAATGTATCTGTGAACAGAGAACATAGTCTTTCAACAAGACCATGCAGAGCACCTATCACACGCGCACTGAGGACAAGGTCGAATTTTCGGCCCTCGCCTACAGTGCCTGCGGTCTTGCTGTGGCGAGCTGAGGAGCAGGGCAGGACACCGGACTTTGTCTAGCTGTCAAACATGGTAAGCCGTAGACTTGTGGCTGCTTAAAACTTTAAGAGTGGCACTGGCTTCCTTTCGCATAGAAAGCAATGCGAGTCTCTGCTGGCAGCAATCCTGCAAGCATGAACTCTGGCTCTGTCCCACCCCCTCGCGGCTGTAAACCGCGTGGCTGTAAACCGGCGGTTGCAGTTCTGTAAAGGGACGGGCAAGCAGTCCCAATACTAACTTTCCCCTACCTAATTCACAGCAGGGAGTCATGCCAGACATCACCCTCCTGAAGGTCTCGGAGAGCCAGAAGGAGCGGATGCTTCGTGACAGCCTGCAGAAACCGGGGCCATTTGCTGCAATGCTCTGCAAGGCCATGATCCCCGAGTACCTGCTGGCGTTGTGGCAGGGAAACGTCTCATACCACGGGGGGCCTAATAAGCTCTCCCTGCCCAGGAACCTGCTCATGAGGCTTGAAAAACACCTGCAGGAGGCCTATGAGGAGTTCTCCCCGGAGGATGTCGCCTCTATCCCCGGATACATTGACCAGTTTTTGGGTTAGGTGCCCTTGGAGGGACAAAAGAGTGCAGCGTTTTGGGAAGTATAATCATGAAGCGGACATTGTGAAATTTTTTGAAAATAGACTATATATTGAAGCGCCCAAAGACAGACTAATCATGATACACTTTGCACAGATTCCCGTTTTGTTGGACTTTCCTGTTTACATGTTTTGAAGCACTTTACCCACTGTTAATATTTTAAATCTTCCTGTTTTGTTGTAAATAAATGTTTACATGTTTTAAAGCACTTTACCTATTGTTAATATTTGAAATATGCCAGTTATGTTATAAATAAATGTTTAGATATTTAAAACACTTACTGCTTGATCCTTCCCCTGAATCTGTGTCTGGGATAACGGCTGGGGAGGGTTGGTAGGGGATCTCTGTGAGGGTGATGAAGAGCTCCTGGCTGTCGGGCAAATCAGCATTGTAAGCGCTGTCGACTGCCTCGTCCTCCTCATCTCCTTCCTCCTCTTCCCCGTCCGCTGAGGAACCGGCCGCGGACAATATCCCATCCTCAGAGTCCACGGTCAGGGGTGGGGTAGTGGTGGCGGCCGCACCTAGGATGGAATGCAGTGCCTCGTAGAAACGGGATGTGTGGGGCTGGGATCCGGAGCGTCCGTTTGCCTCTTTGGTCTTCTGGTAGCCTTGTCTCAGCTCCTTGATTTTCACGCGGCACTGCGTTGCATCCCGGCTGTATCCTCTCTCTGCCATGGCTTTAGAGATCTTCTCATAGGTCTTTGCATTCCGTCTTTTGGAGCACAGCTCGGAAAGCACGGACTCATCTCCCCACACAGCGATGAGATCCAAGACTTCCCGATCAGTCCATGCTGAGGCCCTCTTTCTAGTCTGAGATTGCACGGCCATCTCTGCTGGAGAGCTCTGCATCGTTGCCACTGCTGCTGAGCTCGCCACGGTGTCAAAACAGAAACTGCGATTCAAACTGCCCAGACAGGAAAAGGAATTCAAATTTTCCCGGGGTGTGGCTGGTCAGAGCATCCGAGCTCGGACTGCTGTCCAGAGCGTCAACAGAGTGGTGCACTGTGGGATAGCTCCCGGAGCTATTAGCGTCGATTTCCATCCACACCTAGCCTAATTCGACATGGCCATGTCGAATTTAGCGCTACTCCTCTCGTTGGGGAGGATTACAGAAATCGA
>NW_020708532.1:0-3530 GCF_002925995.2 Terrapene triunguis
GGGGATGTGGAGATGCCTACAGTGATCCTCGGGGACCCAGCCTACCCACTAATGCCCTGGCTCATGAAGCCCTATACTGGCGCCCTGGACACAGAAAAAGAACTGTTCAACTACCGGCTGAGCAAGTGCAGAATGGTGGTGGAGTGTGCTTTTAGCCGTCTCAAGGGGAGATGGAGAAGCTTACTGACTCGCTGTGATCTCAGCGAAACCAATATCCCCATCGTTATTGCAGCTTGCTGTGTGCTCCACAATCTGTGTGAGAGCAAGGGGGAGACCTTTATGGCGGGGTGGGAGGTTGAGGCAAATAGCCTGGCTGCTGATTACGCCCAGCCAGACAGCCGGGCGATTAGAAGAGCCCAGCAGGACGCGCTGTGCATCCGGGAGGCTTTGAAAGCCAGTTTCAAGGCTGAGCAGGGTACCCAGTGACTTTTAAGTTTGTGGACACAGAAGCAGAACTTGCCCCCGTTTCTTTACCCAGTTGCCGTCGACTATCCTCTCCAATTACATACCCCCTTCACCCCCTTCCCAAAAAATAAAATCTGTTCTGTTTTGTTAATGGACACCGTTGTCTTTATTACTGTTTTCGCGGGAATGTTTTAAACCTGGGACGCAGACTGTGGCGGGGGGCGGGTTTAGGGTTGTGATGCAAATGATGCTTCTAAACTCCAGGAATGACAGGCTCCGCGGTGGTGGACTGGTTGTTTCAACGGAGCCTGCCAGCCCTCCTGGCCGGGACTGCGTGTATGTGTCGGCTATGTGACTGTCTTGCAGGGGGAGGAGGGTTACAGATCCCCTGCTGCGTGGCTCTGTGATGCAGGGTAAGGACCGCTGCATAAGATCTGTAACTGCCCTCCCCCGCCACCAAGTCACAGAGCAACACCACCCCCCCCACCACACAAAACATGAAAACCACCTCCCAGACTGACCAGGATAACTAGTCACTGCACTGTATATGTGCCCTGCTGCTGCACCTGCCCCCTGCTAAAGGTGACTGTCCTGTCCAATGACCAAGCCCCTTCCCCCCCCTTCAGACAGACTCCCCTCCAAAAGAAGAGGATGGAAACAGAAATGAACAGAAACGTATTCTTTATTAACAACCGCACATGGAACGGGGGCATGAAACTTGGACGGGGTCTTGTGTGAGGCGGGTAGGAAAGGACTTTTCAAATTTTGGGGAATGAGAGCCTTCTAGTGGTAGAGCAGTCCGCAGGGGTGGAGTGAAATTTTTCCCGGCCCCTTCCACCCCTCCGTGTTTGGACTTTGGGTGAGGGGGGTATGGGACTTGGTGGCGGGGCAGGGCAGTTACAGAGAGACTGCAGCGGGGCTCTCTCCTCCTGCCTCCGGTCCTGCAGAACATCCACAAGGCGGCGGAGCGTGTCCGTTTGCTCCCTCATTAGTCCAAGCAGCGTTTGAGTAGCCTGCCTGTCCTCCTGTCGCCACCTCTCCTCCCGTTCAATGTTTGCCCGGTGCATTTGGGACAAGTTCTCCCTCCACTGTGTCTGCTGGGCTGCCTGTGCTCGGGAGCATTCCATTAGTTCAGCAAACATGTCTTCCCGTGTCCTCTTCTTCCTCCTCCTAATGTGCGCTAGCCTCTGGGCAGATGTGGCTGTGGGAATTGGAAAAAGGGAGTGAATTCCTGAGACAGAGCAATGTATCTGTGAACAGAGAACATAGTCTTTCTCTGTGAACAAGACCATGCAGAGCACCTATCACACGCGCACTGAGGACAAGGTCGAATTTTCGGCCCTCGCCTACCGTGCCTGTGGTCTTGCTGTGGCGAGCTGAGGAGCAGGGCTGGACACCGGACTTTGTCTAGCTGGCAAACATGGTAAGCCGTAGACTTGTGGCCGCTTAAAACTTTAAGAGTGGCACTGGCCTCCTTTCACATAGAAAGCAATGCGAGTCTCTGCTGGCAGCAATCCTGCAAGCATAAACTCTGGCCCTGTCCCACCCCCTCGCGGCTGTAAACCGCGTGGCTGTAAACCGGCGGTTGCAGTTCTGTAAAGGGACGGGCAAGCAGTCCCAATACTAAATTTCCCCTACCTAATTCACAGCAGGGAGTCATGCCAGACATCACCCTCCTGAAGGTCTCGGAGAGCCAGAAGGAGAAGATGCTCCGGGACAGCCTGCAGAAACCGGGGCCATTTGCTGCAATGCTCTGCAAGGCCATGATCCCGGAGTACCTGCTGGCGTTGTGGCAGGGAAACGTGTCCTACCACGGGGGGCCTAATAAGCTCTCCCTGCCCAGGAACCTGCTCATGAGGCTGGAAAAACACCTGCAGGAGGCGTATGAGGAGTTCTCCCCGGAGGATCTCGCCTCTATCCCCGGTTACATTGACCAGTTCTTGGCTTAGGTGCCCTTGGAGGGACAAATGACTGCAGGGTTTTGGGCACTATAATCATGAAGCGGACATTGTGAAATTTTTTGAAAATGGTTCGGACTACATATTGAGGCGCCCAAAGACAGACTAATCATGATACACTTTGCACAGATTCCCCTTTTGTTTGACTTTCCTGTTTACATGTTTTGAAGCACTTTACCCACTGTTAATATTTTAAATCTTCCTGTTTTGTTGTAAATAAATGTTTACATGTTTTAAAGCACTTTAGCTACTGTTAATATTTTAAATATGCCAGTTATGTTGTAAATAAATGTTTAGATATTTAAAACACTTACTGCTTGATCCTTCCCCTGAATCTGTGTCTGGGGTAACGGCGGGGGACGGTTGGTAGGGGATCTCTGTCAGGGTGATGAAGAGCTCCTGGCTGTCGGGGAAATCAGCGGTGCCAGCGCTGTCGACTGCCTCGTCCTCCTCATCTCCTTCTTCATCTTCCCCGTCCGCTAACATGTCGGAGGAACCGGCCGCGGACAATATCCCATCCTCAGAGTCCACGGTCAGGGGTGGGGTAGTGGTGGCGGCCGCACCTAGGATGGAATGCAGTGCCTCGTAGAAACGGGATGTGTGGGGCTGGGATCCAGAGCGTCCGTTTGCCTCTTTGGTCTTCTGGTAGCCTTGTCTCAGCTCCTTGATTTTCACGCGGCACTGCGTTGCATCCCGGCTGTAACCTCTCTCTGCCATGGCTTTAGAGATCTGCTCATAGGTCTTTGCATTCCGTCTTTTGGAGCGCAGCTCGGAAAGCACGGACTCATCTCCCCACACAGCGATGAGATCCAAGACTTCCCGATCCGTCCATGCTGGGGCCCTCTTTCTATTGGATTGCACGGCCATCTCTGCTGGAGAGCTCTGCATCGTTGCCACTGCTGCCACCGCTGCTGAGCTCGCCACGGTGTCCAAACAGAAACTGCGCTTCAAACTGCCCAGACAGGAAAAGGAATTCAAATTTTCCCGGGGTGTGGCTGGTCAGAGCATCCGAGCTCGGACTGCTGTCCAGAGCGTCAACAGAGTGGTGCACTGTGGGATAGCTCCCGGAGCTATTAGCGTCGATTTCCATCCACACCTAGCCTAATTCGATATGGCCATTTCGAATTTAGCGCTACTCCTCTCGTTGGGGAGGATTACAGAAATCGA
>NW_020708533.1:0-6502 GCF_002925995.2 Terrapene triunguis
CAAGACTATAACAGGGTTCAAAAAGAGCTAGATGGATTCACGGAGGACAGGTCCATCAATGGCTGTTAGCCAGGCTGGGCAGGGATGGTGGCCCCGGCCTCTGTTTGCCAGAAGCTGGGAATGGGCGACAGGGGCTGGATCACTTGATGATTCCCAGTTCTGTTCATTCCCTCTGGGGCCCCTGGCCTTGGTCGCTGTCGGAAGACAGGATACTGGGCTGGATGGACCTTTGCTCTGACCCAGTCTGGCCATTCTTATGTGTCTGCAAATAGATTGGTTGACTATTTGGTCCATTAACTTAGAATCATAGGACTGGAAGAGACCTCGAGAGGTCAATCTTGCTGGGTACTGAAGTTGAGCTGAATGGTCAAGGAGGAGAGGGACATAGAGAGCCCCTGCTCCGTGTCTCTTCTCCAGGGACGACATTAGAGCATAGCAGAGAGTAGGGGATATTGGGTAGAGGAAGCCATTTGTGTGGAACAGGCCAGATACCGCGCTAGATGAATCATAGAATCTCAGGGTTGGAAGGGTCCTCAGGAGGTATCTAGTCCAACCCCCTGCTCAAAGCAGGGCCAATCCCGAGACAGATTTTTGCCCCAGATCCCTAAATGGCCCCCTTAAGGATTGAACTCACAACCCTGGGTTTAGCAGGTCAATGCTCAAACCACTGAGCTATCCCTCCTCCTATTCATCTTGAAAGAGACACAAGTCCAGTTCAAATCTCCGTTTCCAAGGTTTATTGGTTGGCCTGTTTCACAGGCCATTTCAAACAAAAGACAAACAGCTTTTTTTTTCTCCCCCCTTCCCTCCCCGCACAGGGGGAATAAACACACAATAAATAACCACAATAAATAAAATAAACCACAATACACAAGATCAAACCAGGAGGGGCGAGAGATTCGGCCTGGCAAACATTCGACGGGTTAGACGCGTGAGCCCCACCCCCAGCATGTGACATTTTAACATAAAACATTTGAAATCCCCAAAGAGACGTGAGCTCAGGGACTCGAGAGAAAACTGTATCGCAGATACAAATATCTCTTCCCCTCACAATGAGAACATCATTCCCTTGAGTAACCCAGGAGTCCTGGCTCCCACCCCCCGCTCTAACCACTGGACCCCACTCCCCTCCCAGAGCCAGGAGAGAACCCAGGAGTCCTGGCGGTGTGTAATATACATCCATAGAGCCAGCTAGGGTCATGTATACACCGTATACATAAAGGCCAGTGCATAGTCTAGCCACCACAAAGCACTCGCAGCAACATGGCAGGTTGGTGTGAGGTTGTGTTGCTGCCCAGCTCAAAGAGTAACACAATGTCACACCCTCCGCCAGCTTGATTTGGAGGATGGCTGTCTTGTTGGAAAGAAGACTTTGTGACACTCTGTACACACAAACACACACACATTCTCCGAAAATCTGGGTGTTTTGTAAACATACAAACTCCCAGAATTGCTAAAAATCGGTGTGGATTTGTGTCAAACATCCACAGGCAACATCTGTGTTTGTGTGTGTGTGTGTGTGTGTGTGTGTGTACACAAAATTGTCTATTATCTGCGGCTTGTGATACAAATACACCAACATTGCCTGCAGTTTTGTGGGTCTATGTGTAGACACACCCACTACCCCTTTCTGATGTGTATATAGAATCTTAGAATTTGTGGATGGACACACACACACACACACACACACAATGGCCTATACTTGTTGTAGGTGTGTACAACACACACAAAAATCTCTCCGTGCACCAGCACAGCTTTGTTAACCCCAATAAATATAAATACATAAATAAATAAATTATTAGCCACAATAATTAACAATAATAACCATAAAAATAATACAATATTAGTTAACACAACATTTTTGTAGGTCAGCATCTCTGACCCGGTACATTATTCTCTTGGCAGGTTCTTGTTTGGTCCTACCAAGATGAAACCCAAAGCCCCATCCTGACTGCCACAGACAGGCCAAGTCTAGAGAGATTGTCGTCCGCTCTGGTCCCTAGAGGTGGGCACGTCTGTGGCCACATGGGGCATATTGGCAGAGAGGCATAAAGGATGTCCACAGAGGTCTTCCGATCATCTCTGATAGTCAGTTTGATGTGGTGGGATGCGGGGTGGTAGTCTTGGCTTTGGAGGCCAGTTGGGTAGGAGGGTTGAAGGGTTGATCAAGGATGGAAGATGGTGGGTTGACCAAGGATGGAGGATGTGTTGGCCAAGGACGGAAGATGGTGGATTATTATTGGGGAGCTCCTAATTCCAATGCAATCACCCCAAAATACACCTGCCCATTGCTGTCCAGATCTAAATATTGGGCCGAGTCGATTTCAGAGGAGATTTCATCGCCTTTCATCAACTGGAAGACAGCTCCTTGGTAGATGGACTCGAACCACACCCCCTCCTCATTCTTGGCTGCCTTGGACCCCTCGCAGAACGACTTGATGGCCATCAGCAAGGGAACGTTTTCTGGGTACTCAACGGAGTAGCGCAAGATGGTATGCCGGAGAGGAATGGACTCCTCCGGACATTTGTCTCCCTTGAAGACCACCTGGGAGTAGATGAAGTAGAGGCCGTCGGACGGGACCACCAACTTGTTGTTTACCAGCGCCATCCCGTTCTGCATCATGGTGTGTGCAACTTTGTCAGTCCAGATCAGCTCTTTGGAGTCACTGGATGCTGGGAGGGACAGAAGAAGGCAGACATGGTCAAACCCTACCTGGATTGTCCCCTATGATCAATCTACCCAGGCTTCGGCCTACATCATCCCCCAAAATGGGGCCACCAGCCCTTGATAACTCTTGGTCCTAACCCTAGTCTCTCCCCTGTAGTCAGTCTACCCAGGCTTTGCCCTCCAACACAATACAGTGATGGTGTGCCTAATCCTTGACAACACTAGGCCAAAACCTAGAGGAATTGTCCCCCTGCTCTCTGGCATCTCCTGGACTTCGGCCTACAACGTCCATGTAACCCAAATCTTTGGCCTCCATCACCCCAAAAGACGGGGCCCTTCCCCTCTACGTTTACGTCTATGAGCAGATGTGCACCGGTGTCTGTGGAAATGTGTGCTCGTGGATGGGTGTGTTTTTGTGGAAGTCTTTGTTTGTCTGTTGCCTGCCTCAGACATAGAAACCCCCAACCACAAGTATCTCCCCCGCCCCCATAGGGCCCAGTTCCTCAAACCCTCCCCGATCCCAGCTGTAAATTCCTCTTACCTACGACGTGGGCAGCTGGCTTTTTCAGCGACTGGGCCTGCAACTTCATCGTCATAGGATCTGCTTCAGAAAGAACAAATGGACGGTCAGACCGATCTTCCCTTGTTCACCAGCCCTCCCCACACCTCTCCTGGCCAATGACCCCATCTTCTCTAGATCAGCTTCAGAGAGTCCCGGCTCAGCGGGAAGGCTGGGGAGCCAGGATTTGAACCCATAACCTTACAGTCCCTAGGTTGGGGAATCTCTGATCTCCTCCCGCTAGGTCACTACAATGCAGGGAAGAGGAGAACCGGGATAGAATTGTGTTGGGAAGATGGACAGATTTTGGTGGGGATGGGTCAGGTCTGGTGGCTCCCGGGCGGGGAGTTAAGGCAATGTCGGGGAGGTATTATCTTTGCTCCGTATGTTCTAGTCTCCCAACATTTAGTTGCTCTCCATGTTTTGGAGGAGCGGAGCCACCTTCTCGAAGCTTTGGGGAGGTCAATAAGCTCTCGAGGACGATCACCGTCTGCGGAGGGTCAACATCTGGAGCGAGATCCCAGATGTGGCCAGAGTGAGCTGAGATTTGCAGGGCGATGTTTTTCCCAAAGGGGCTAGCAGCATTGTCTGTTTCCATTCCCCTTCACCACGTCAGAAACACCTTCGATGGCCGTGATTTTCAGGGAAATCCTGAGCCGGCAGCCTCGGAAAAAACCCGGAGGCATCTCGGGTCAGGCAACAGGACAAAACAATGGAGACCAGTTGCAATTTGCTAGTCCTTTTGGGAAGATGACTGAGGGCCAGTAAATAGATCTGTGATAAATCTGGCAAGAGAAATTTCATCTGGGGAGGGGAGATTCGGCGTAGAGGCTGCAATTATCAGAGGGCTAATGTTGGAAAATAAACCTCGGGAAATACTTACTAAGTTGTGTGTGGCCCGAACTCCTGGGTTCTTTGGGATCCTGGCAAAGAGAGAGAGAGAAGAGAGTTGAGTACAGAGGTTACAAAGTCAAAGCAGGAGTGTGTGTCGGGTGCTGTGTGTACCACGCCCTGCAAGAAGCAGAGCTGTTCACATCATTACACACCGCACAGGCAGCGGACGAGACCGGCCAGACAAAACATAGCCCAGGGAGCCAGGCACATGCAAGTGAAACGAGAAATACAGACAGCACAAAACACACGCCCAGACGAAAACACTGTCCCCAGATATATGCACGCCGTCTAGGCAAAACACACACCTGGAAAGACAGACAGACAAAACCCACAACCGACGCGTTCATAGGCAAACGCGCAGAGAAATACAAAGAGACACACAACTCCACGCAGCCCAGACTGCAATGGTGTGGTTAAAACCACACAAACGCCCCTGGCCACGAAGACACACATGCACGCACACAAGCGTCCGAGCCACACACGTGTGGACAAACCACAGACACACACATCAAAGTGCACACTGAGCCACAGGCGGGGAGTTGAAACCCACCCACATACCAAGACACACGCCAGCAGACACACAATCAGAGTCGGATGGCCACAGATCGTGGCTCGGGGGGGTTACTCCCCCACCCCGGCGTTGCGGCTCACCTGGCTGATCAAGGGCCCCCCGTTTCTGAAATGCAGCAGAGCGAAGACGGCCGTGGCTCCCACCAGCAGCAGGAAGGAGCAGATGCTGAGGCATTTCCAGCGGCCGTCGGCGGGCCGCGACTCCCGCACCACGATAACGCCCCCCTTCTCGATGTCGCAGACCAGACTTTCGGTGCTCATGGCTGCGGGTTTGGCTGGGCTCGGGGCAGGGATCTCCAGGGTTAGTTTCCCGCCGGGCGAAGTTAGCAGCTGGCGCTGGGCAAATTCCCGGGATTTCAGTGACACCGACAGGCGGATGGAGCCGATTTCCCCGGATCGAAGGGGTGAATTTAGCTGGTTTTCCTGGGCAAATTCAGCCGATTCCACGGGACGAATTCGGTTGTGAAACAGGCGACCGTGGGGAATTTCACCTGAGCTGCTGGGTGACTTCAGCTGATTTCAGAAGGCGACTCGAGTTGATTTCCCTGGAGCGGAGCGACGAATGGGTGCGGATTTCACCCTCTGAATTCAGTCAGTTTTCCCGGCGTGGAGCTTGGTTGTGCCTCGGTTTCCCCGCCCTTTGCGTGACCGGCTCTTCCCAGCAGTTCTTGTCCTGGGGTGATTGATGAGTGGAGAAGCGTGGCAGCCTCGAGGTGTCGGCTCCTATTTATACGCCTGCCGCCTGCGCTTCAGAGCCGCCCGGCCCGCCTCCCCCATGACACGGGAGGAAATTTTCAAGCCCTGAAGCCTCCGCCCACAGAGAAGGAAGGAAAAACGAGAGAGTCGGTGATGGCGAAAGGCGGGAAGAGGAAAGAGCCCGAAATAGAAGGCGTCAAAAGCAGAAGTGGGACCAGCGAGTGGAACTGTGGTTTTGGGGAGCGGGGAGGAGTGAATCCAGCTCTGGAGAGGGCGGGGGGAGCCCCCCGGGGATACCGGGGTCCCCACCTCCCACGCCGCCACGCGGGGACCTGCCGGTCTGGCCGTCTCTGTCTGGGGGGGTCAGATGATGGACTTGGGGGGTCAGGCGTGGGGGGGCTGGCTGCCCCCCCAGTGAGGCAACGGGGGTGGGAGTGAGGGGCCTTGAGAAGGGTGTGTGTGGGGTGTGTGGCTGTGTCCGGTTGTGAGTGCCTGTCTGGTTGTGTGGGTCACTGTGTGTCTGTCTAGTTGTGTGCAGGGCCGTGTGTAGTTGTGTGTGTATGCAGTTGTGTGAGTCTCCGTGGGTGTCTTGTATGTGGGTCTGTGTGTGTGTGTGTAGTTGTGCACGGATCGCTGTGTGTGTGTGTGTGGCTAGTTGTGCGTGGGTCTGTGTGTGTGTAGTTGTGCATGGATCTTGTGTGTGGGGGTAGTTGTGTGGGTCACTGTGTGTCTAGTTGTGTTTGTGTGTGTCTAGTTGTGTGTGGATCTCTCTGTGTGTGTCCAATTGTGTGTGGGTCTGTGTGTGTGTGTTGGTGTGTGTGCGGTTGGGCGTGGGTCACTGTGTGTGCAGTTGTGTGTGTGCCATTGTGTGTGTTTGTGTAGTGGTGCATGGATCTTGTGTGTATGTGTGTGTAGTTGTGCATGGGTCTGTGTGATTGTCTAGTTGTGTGTGGGTCTGTGTGTAGTTGTGTAGTTGTGCGTGTAACTCTGTGAGTGTCTACTTGTGTGTGTGTGTAGTTGTGCATGGGTCTCTGTGTGTGTGCAGTTATGTGTGTGTAGTTGTGTGTAGGTCTGTGTGTGTGTGTGGTTGTGTGTGGAGCTCTATGAGTGTCTAG
>NW_020708534.1:0-1736 GCF_002925995.2 Terrapene triunguis
TGTGTGTGTGTGTGGTTGTGTGTGGAGCTCTGTGAGTGTCTAGTTGTGTATGTAGGTGTGTGTGTAGTTCTGCATGGGTCTGTTTGTGTGTAGGTGTGTGTGGGTCTGTAGTTGTGTGTGGGTCTGTGTGTGTGTAGTTGTGGTTGTGTGTGTACCTGTGATAAATCTGGGGCTGATCAGCTCGGGGGAAACCCACCAGATCTCCCCCCCCCCACCCCTAGAGATGAGACTGGGTGGATCTAACCCACATGCTGCTCCGGGAGCCGGGGTCTCCCCACGGGGTTATTTGGGGGGCTGGCTTTCAAGGCTGGCACATGTGGGGGGCTCTGTACTGGGGGACCCCTAAACTCCATGACACGGGTGGGAATTCGAAACGCCTTTGGCCGGACGTCTCACCGCCTCGCCCTCCCCTGGGAGGACTTAGGAAGCTCAGATCTTAGTATCAGCAAATTTGGGGGCTATCAGGTGTGTGTGTGGGGGACAATGCCAGACAACCCCAAAACCACTAGGGGCTGTGTCTACATCGCTCCGCTGACCCCCACCCCTGGCCGGGGGGTCATTATGTGGGGGCTTAAATTTTAGCACTAGCAAATTTTGGGGGCGTGGGATGGGAGGAGAGATTGGGGTGATTGTGGGATGGCGAGCCCCCCAAATGTAACAGCTGGGTAGCGAGGGGGTCAGACTTGTGGGGGTGAGTGTAGGGTGGGAGGAGAGATTGGGGTATAGATGCCCCTACCCCAGTCCCCCAAGCGATCCATCGACAGGCAGAGCTTGTGGGCGAACAACCTGAGACATAGTCAGAAGCTGGGGGGCAGCGGTGGGATCCGGAGGGATGGGAGCAGGGAGGGAGCAGGGTTTGGGGGGGCCTGTTTCCCAAGCCCCCCCCCCCCCCCCCCCCCCCCCCCCCCCCCCCCGCCCAAGCCTCCCCCCCCACTGGAAAATCCAAGAGCCTGAAAGTTCAGGCCTCGTGAAGCAAGAGTCCCACTTGGAGTTTTCAGCCACTTTCTTCTGCTTTCGCTTCCACCGCCAGGAGACGAAGTCAAAACGGCCTTTTGCGATGCGCTTCGGTTTTGGTTCTGCCTTGTCCCCACATGTCCCGTTCCCTGCCCCCCTGAGCCAGCCAGTCCCCCCCTGGGGCCAGGGGGGAGCCGGCGCCTCCTAGAGGGGAGAGACCCTGGGCCCCATTCCCCGCCCCCCTGAGCCAGCCAGTCCCTGCCCTGGGGCCAGGGGGGGAGCCGGCGCCCCCCAGAGGGGAGAGACCCTGGGCCCCATTCCTTGCCCCCCTGAGCCAGCCAGTCCCTGCCCTGGGGCTGGGTGGAGCCGGCGCCCCCTAGAGGGGAGAGACCCTGGGCCCCATTCCCTGCCCCCCTGAGCCAGCCAGTCCCTGCCCTGGCGCTGGGTGGAGCCGGCGCCCCCTAGAGGGGAGACCCCGTTGCAATGGGGCCAAGGGCAGAGAGGAGCCGGCTGGAACCAGGCCCCGGCTGGCTCGGTCGGTCGCTCTGCCAAAGCTGAGCCGGAGCTGCCCCCTGCTGGCTGCGCTGGGGAACGGCAGGACTCTGCTCTGGGGATCCCTGGGTGGTTTGTCTTTGCCCCAGGGGATGCCGGCCCCACGGCGCCCCTGCCCCCCACCCCGTCAGACGGACAGACAGACAGCGCTAGCCACCCCCACGCCCCTCTTCTAGCTATTGGGGTATCTATACATCCCTCCGTCCCTCCCTCCCTCCATCCACTCACCC
>NW_020708535.1:0-1566 GCF_002925995.2 Terrapene triunguis
TGTGTGTGTGTGTGGTTGTGTGTGGAGCTCTGTGAGTGTCTAGTTGTGTATGTAGGTGTGTGTGTAGTTCTGCATGGGTCTGTTTGTGTGTAGGTGTGTGTGGGTCTGTAGTTGTGTGTGGGTCTGTGTGTGTGTAGTTGTGGTTGTGTGTGTACCTGTGATAAATCTGGGGCTGATCAGCTCGGGGGAAACCCACCAGATCTCCCCCCCCCCACCCCTAGAGATGAGACTGGGTGGATCTAACCCACATGCTGCTCCGGGAGCCGGGGTCTCCCCACGGGGTTATCTGGGGGGCTGGCTCTCAAGGCTGGCACATGTGGGGGGCTCTGTACTGGGGGCCCCCTAAACTCCATGACACGGGTGGGAATTCGAAACGCCTTTGGCCGGACGTCTCACCGCCTCGCCCTCCCCTGGGAGGACTTAGGAAGCTCAGATCTTAGTATCAGCAAATTTGGGGGCTGTCAGGTGTGTGTGTGGGGGACAATGCCAGACAACCCCAAAACCACTAGGGGCTGTGTCTACATCGCTCCGCTGACCCCCACCCCTGGCCGGGGGGTCATTATGTGGGGGCTTAAATTTTAGCACTAGCAAATTTTGGGGGTGTGGGATGGGAGGAGAGATTGGGGTGATTGTGGGATGGCGAGCCCCCCAAATGTAACAGCTGGGTAGCGAGGGGGTCAGACTTGTGGGGGTGAGTGTAGGGTGGGAGGAGAGACTGGGGTATAGATGCCCCTACCCCAGTCCCCCAAGCGATCCATCGACAGGCAGAGCTTGTGGGCGAACAACCTGAGACATAGTCAGAAGCTGGGGGGCAGCGGTGGGATCCGGAGGGATGGGAGCAGGGAGGGAGCAGGGTTTGGGGGGGCCTGTTTCCCAAGCCCCCCCCCCCCCCCCCCCCCCCCCCCCCCCCCCCCGCCCAAGCCTCCCCCCCCACTGGAAAATCCAAGAGCCTGAAAGTTCAGGCCTCGTGAAGCAAGAGTCCCACTTGGAGTTTTCAGCCACTTTCTTCTGCTTTCGCTTCCACCGCCAGGAGACGAAGTCAAAACGGCCTTTTGCGATGCGCTTCGGTTTTGGTTCTGCCTTGTCCCCACATGTCCCGTTCCCTGCCCCCCTGAGCCAGCCAGTCCCCGCCCTGGGGCCAGGGGGGGAGCCGGCGCCTCCTAGAGGGGAGAGACCCTGGGCCCCATTCCCTGCCCCCCTGAGCCAGCCAGTCCCTGCCCTGGGGCTGGGTGGAGCCGGCGCCCCCTAGAGGGGAGACCCCGTTGCAATGGGGCCAAGGGCAGAGAGGAGCCGGCTGGAACCAGGCCCCGGCTGGCTCGGTCGGTCGCTCTGCCAAAGGTGAGCCGGAGCTGCCCCCTGCTGGCTGCGCTGGGGAACGGCAGGACTCTGCTCTGGGGATCCCTGGGTGGTTTGTCTTTGCCCCAGGGGATGCCGGCCCCACGGCGCCCCTGCCCCCCACCCCGTCAGACGGACAGACAGACAGCGCTAGCCACCCCCACGCCCCTCTTCTAGCTATTGGGGTATCTATACATCCCTCCGTCCCTCCCTCCCTCCATCCACTCACCC